>NC_034198.2:37845077-38081248 GCF_002021735.2 Oncorhynchus kisutch | reverse complement strand
CCTCCTCTCAACCACCACCACCTCCTCTCAACCACCACCACCACCACCTCCTCCTAATCTCAACCACCACCACCTCCTCCTCTCAACCACCACCACCTCCTACTCTCAACCACCACCGCCTCCTACTCTCAACCACCACCACCTCCTCTCAACCACCACCACCACCACCTCTCAATCACCACCACCACCACCTCCTCCTCTCGAACCACCACCACCTCCTCCTCCTCCTCTCAACCACCACCTCCTCCTCCTCTCAACCACCACCTCCTCCTCTCTACCACCTCTGCCTCCTATCAACCACCTCCTCCTCCTCCTCCTCCTCCTCTCAACCACCTCCTCATCCTCCTCCTCTCAACCACCTCCTCCTCCTCCTCTCAACCACAACCACCACGTCCTCCTCTCAACCACCACCTCCTCCCTACCACCACCACCTCCTCCTCTCAACAACCACCAACTCCTCCTCCTCTCAACCACCACCTCCTTCTCTAAACCACCACCACCTGATCCTCTCAACCACCTCCTCCTCCTCCTCCTCCTCTCAACCACCACCTCCTCCTCCTCTACAACCACCACCTCCTCCTCTCAACCACCTCTGCCTCCTATCAACCACCTCCTCCTCCTCCTCTCAACCACCCTCCTCATCCTCCTCCTCTCAACCACCTCCTCCTCCTCCTCTCAACCACAACCCACCACCTCCTCCTCTCAACCACCACCTCCTCCCAACCACCACACCACCTCCTCCTCTCAACAACTACCACCTCCTCCTCCTCTCAACCACCACCTCCTTCTCTAAACCACCACCACCTCCTCCTCTCAACCACCACCACCTCCGACTCTCAACCACCACCACCTCCTACTCTCAACCACCACCACCACCACCACCTCTCAACCTCCCACCACCACCACCACCTCTCAACCACCACCACCACCACCACCACCACCTCTCAAACCAACACCACCACCACCACCTCTCAACCCACCACCACCTCCTCCTCTTCAACCACCACCACCTCCTCCTCTCACCACCACCATCTCCTGATCCTCTCAACCACCTCCTCCTCCTCCTCTCAACCACCACCCTCCTCCTCCTCTCAACCACCACCTCCTCCTCTCAACCACCTCTGCCTCCTCCTCCTCCTCTCAACCACCTCCTCATCCTCCTCCTCTCAACCACCTCCTCCTCTCACCCACCTTCTCCTCCTCCTCTCAACCACAACCACCACCTCCTCCTCTCAACAACCACCTCCTCCTCCTCTCAACCACAACCACCTCCTCCTCCTCTCAACCACCACCACCTCTTCCTCCTCCTCCTCCTCTCAACCACCACCTCCTCCTCCTCTCAACCACCACCTCCTCCTCTCAAACCACCACCACCATCCACCTCCTCTCAACCACCGTCTCCTCCACCTCCTCTCAACCACCGTCTCCTCTCAACCACCACCTCCTCTCAACCACCACCACCACCTCCTCCTCTCAACCACCACCAACTCCTCCTCCTCTCAACCTCCACCGCCTCTCAACCACCACCTCCTACTCTCAACCACCACCACCTCCTCTCAACCACCACCTCCTACTCTCAACCACCACCACCTCCTCTCGACCACAACCACCTCCTCTCAACCACAAACACCTCCTCCTCCTCTCAACCACCACCTCCTCCTCCTCTCAACCACCACCTCCTCCTCTCAACCACCACCTCCCTCCTCTCAACCACCACCACCTCCTCTCAACCACCACCACCTCCACCTCCTCTCAACCACCACCTCCTACTCTCAACCACCACCACCCTCCTCTCAACACCACCACCTCCTCCTCTCAACCACCACCACCTCCTCCTCTCAACCACCACCCACCTCCTCCTCTCAAACCAACCACCACCTCCACCTCCTCTCAACCACCACCTCCTACTCTCAACCACCACCACCTCCTATCAACCACCACCACCTCCTCTCAACCACCACCACCTCCTCTCAACCACCACCACCTCTTCCTCCTCTCAACCACCACCACCTCCTCCTCTCAACCACCACCACCTCCTACTCTCAACCACCACCACCTCCTACTCTCAACCACCACCACCTCCTCTCACCACCACCACCTCCTCCTCCTCTCAACCACCACCACCCTCCTCCTCCTCTCAACCACCACCACCACCTCCTCTCAACCACCACCACCTCCTCCTCTCAACACACCACCACCTCCTCCTCCTCTCAACCACACCACCACCTCCTCCTCTCAACCCACCACCACCTCCTACTCTCAACCACCACCACCTCCTACTCTCAACCACCACCACCTCCTCTCAACCACCACCACCACCTCTCAACCACCACCACCACCTCTCAACCACCACCACCACCTCTCAACCACCACCACCACCTCTCAACCACCACCACCACCACCTCTCAACCACCACCACCTCCTCCTCTCAACCACCACCACCTCCTCCTCCTCTCAACCACCACCACCTCCTGATCCTCTCAACCACCTCCTCCTCCTCCTCCTCTCAACCACCACCATCCTCCTCTCAACCACCTCTGCCTCATCCTCCTCTCAACCACCTCCTCATCTCCTCTCAACCACCTCCTCCTCCTCCTCCTCTCAACCACCTCCACCTCCTCCTCCTCTCAACAACGACAACCTTCTCCTCCTCCTCTCAACCACCACCACCTCCTCCTCCTCCTCTCAACCACCACCTCCTCCTCCTCTCAACCACCACCTCCTCCTCTCAACCACCACCTCCTCCTCTCAACCACCACCTCCTCCTCTCAACCACCACCACCTCCACCTCCTCTCAACCACCGTCTCCTCTCAACCACCACCACCTCCTCTCAACCACCACCACCTCCTCTCAACCACCACCACCTCCTCTCAACCACCACCTCCTCTCAACCACCACCACCTCCTACTCTCAACCACCACCACCTCCTACTCTCAACCACCACCACCACCTCTCAACCACCACCACCAACTCTCAACCACCACCACCACCACCACCACCACCTCTCAACCACCACCACCTCCTCCTCCTCTCAACCACCACCACCTCCTGATCCTCTCAACCACCTCCTCCTCCTCCTCCTCCTCTCAATCACCACCTACTCCTCCTCTCAACCACCACCTCCTCCTCTCAACCACCTCTGCCTCCTCATTCTCCTCTCAACCACCTCCTCTCAACCACCACCTCCTCTCAACCACCACCACCTCCTACTCTCAACCACCACCACCTCCTCTCAACCACCACCAACTCCTCCTCTCAACCACCACCTCCTCCTCCTCTCAACCACCTCCACCTCCTCTCAACCACCGTCTCCTCTCAACCACCACCTCCTACTCTCAACCACCACCACATCCTCCTCTCAACCACCACCTCTCAACCACCACCTCCTCTCAACCACCGTCTCCTCTCAACCACCTCCTCCTCCTCTCAACGACCTCCACCTCCTCTCAACCACCTCCACCTCCTCATAACCACCACCTCCTTCTCAACCACCACCACCTCCTACACTCAACCACCACCACCTCCTCTCAACCACCACCAACTCCTCCTCTCAACCACCACCTCCTCCTCCTCCTCTCAACCACCGTCTCCTCTCAACCACCACCTCCTACTCTCAACCACCACCACATCCTCCTCTCAACCACCACCTCTCAACCACCACCTCCTCTCAAGCACCGTCTCCTCTCAACCACCTCCTCCTCCTCTCAACCACCTCCACCTCCTCTCAACCACCTCCACCTCCTCATAACCACCTCCACCTCCTCTCAACCACCACCCCCTCCTACTATCAACCGCCACCACCAACCTCTCTCACCACCAACTCCTCCCCTCAACCACCAACCTCTCTCACCACCAACTCCTCCCCTCAACCACCACCACCTCCTCTCAACCACCACCACCTCCTACTATCAACCACCACCACCTCCTACTCTCAACCACCACCACCTCCTACTCTCAACCACCACCACCTCCTACTCTCAACCACCACCACCTCCTCTCAACCTCAACCACCACCACCACCACCTCCTCTCAACCACCACCACCTACTCCTCTCAACCACCACCACCTCCTCCTCTCAACCACCACCACCTCCTCCTCTCAACCACCACCACCTCCTCCTCCTCCTCCTCTCAACCACCACCACCTCCTCCTCCTCTCAACCACCACCACCTCCTCCTCTCAACCACCACCACCTCCTCTCAACCACCACCACCTCCTCCTCTCAACCACCTCCTCTCAACCACCACCCTCCTCTCAACCACCTCCTCCTCCTCCTCTCAACCACCACCACCTCCTCCTCCTCCTCCTCTCAACCACCACCACCTCCTCCTCCTCTCAACCACCACCACCTCCTCCTCCTCTCAACCACCACCACCTCCTCCTCCTCTCAACCACCACCACCTCCTCCTCCTCTCAACCACCACCACCTCCTCCTCCTCTCAACCACCACCACCTCCTCCTCCTCTCAACCACCACCTCCTCCTCGTCCTCTCAACCACCACCACCTCCTCCTCCTCCTCTCAACCACCACCACCTCCTCCTCCTCTCAACCACCACCACCTCCACCTCCTCTCAACCACCACCACCACCTCCTCCTCTCAACCACCACCACCACCCCCTCCTCTCAACCACCACCACCACCTCCTCCTCCTCTCAACCACCACCACCTCCTCCTCCTCCTCTCAACCACCACCACCTCCTCCTCCTCTCAACCACCACCACCTCCTCCTCCTCTCAACCACCACCACCACCACCTCCTCCTCTCAACCACCACCACCTCCTCCTCCTCTCAACCACCACCACCACCTCCTCCTCTCAACCACCACCACCTCCTCAACCACCTTTTCCTCCTCTCAACCACCTCTTCCTCCTCTCAACCACCTCTTCCTCCTCTCAACCACCTCTTCCTCCTCTCCTCTCATTCGTTTGTACAGTCAAAGGAAATAACTACGTACAACATTAGGATTGTCCTGGACTAGAGGACAAGGCAGTCAGGGATTTTTGGTTGCAACGTTTATATTCCGTCAACGATTAAACAGCACCAGCATTGAAAGAGGTCAATGTAGAGGGATCATGTTTGGATGGTTAAGCATTATTCTGACTGAACGGCATCAGGGTGTCTCCACAAAGCGTCTCGCTGTTGAAAATTGATCCTAGGTGCTGAGTATAGAGACATCTTACTCCTACACTTATGGTTAAAAATAAAAGCTATGCATGAAGTCTCCTTAATCACGAGTCGACAGATATTTAGTTCACCTCATGAGCTGTCCTAACCAGTTTAGAGTTACCAGCTGGAGTCTTGATAATAGAAAAATGCAACGAGTTAGTGGTTTCTGCGCCACATGCCATTGCTTTGGAGTTAAAAGAATGTTTAGATATTTCTATTACGCTCAACCCATAAATAATTTTTATCAAAAAAAAAAAAGGTTAGCAGTGTGGTTAAGGTTAGGTTTAAAAAAACAGAGGTGGCTGGTGAGAGGAGCTATAGGAATACATGGAGTGGTATCAAACACAGACATATGGAAACCACATTTGACTCTGTTCCACTCATCCCATTACAATGAGCCCATCCTCCTATAGCTCGTCACACCAGCCTCCTCTGATATATATTTTTAAAAAAGAAGCTAATTTTAAGAAGAGAAATTGTAGAAACATACAGGTTTATGAAAAAAGGTTTATGTTTGTCATGCGGCGAGAGTCGAGTGGAGAAGAACTGATTCGGTTTAGTCTGTCGTCCTGATGAGCCCTTTCGACTTGGTAGTGTTCAGAATCCGTAATAATTTTTTTTTACAGACGTGAATGTTTGGTGAAAATTATTACAATAAAATGTGCTTTAGTGTATCAGGCCTGGGTGACAGCTATCTAGCTACTTTCCACTCCTTAATGCCGCAAATGGGAGTGAAGGACACTGTGCCCAGGGTTGTCGGCTTGCAGCACAAACTCTCCCCCTTGAAAAGTGTAGACTATCACGGTCAGTGGTGGGTAAAACTACTGAATTGTCATACTTGAGTAAAAGATGCCTTCAAATCCAAAAATTATTCAAGTGAAAGTCACCCAGTAAAATACTACTTGAGTAAAAGTACCTAGTTTTAAACATACTTAAATACAACAAAAGGTACTCTATTGTCATACTTTAGTAAAAGTTCAAAGTAAATGCTGTACACATCACATTCCTTTTATTAAAGCCAACCTAAATGACACAAGTTGTATTTATTTATGGGATCGGCAGGGGCACACTCCAACACTGAGACATCATTTCCAAAACCAATGTGTGTTCAGTGAGTCCGTCAGAGCAGAGGCAGCAGGGATGATAACACGGTAAGTCCTGTCTGAGCATTCAAAATGTACTTTTGGGTATCAGGGAAAATGTACAAAAATAAATAAATACAAATAAATAAATAAAATACATTTAAAAACAGTAATGTTGTGGAGTAAAAGTTGCAAACATATATAAAATAGTAAAGTACAGATACACCCCCCCCCCCCCAAAAAAAAAGACTTAAGTAGTACTTCAAAGTATTTTTAAAACCACTGATCACAGTGGCATCCAGAATTGTTCCTACCAATATTACAAGTTATGTCTCGTGTATTTTACTATCCTACTGAAAATACAAAACCTGTGGGATGGAACAAACTGGAGACGGTGAACAAATCCAGAAAGTGACCAATAACGTCGTCGCTCAGCGAAATAAACACAACTTTATTTGACAGGTTTTTAACCATGTTGCCAGCAGGGCTCATCAGGACGACTGACTGAAACGGATCCATGACTCTCACCTGCACCACATAAGACATCCATATGAGCACTAGCCGTTGAGAGAATAGGGTGCCGCCCACAGTCAGCTGTTTGGAGATTAGTGCTCATTCTGCCACACTGCATTTGGAGCACTATGAATAAAGAGGTATGAATGAAGGCTAGTTGACTGAATAGGATGTTGACAATGAAGGCTAGTTGACTGAATAGGATGCTGACTGAATAGGATGCTGACAATGAAGGCTAGTTGACTGAATAGGATGCTGACTGAATAGGATGCTGACTGAATAGGATGCTGACTGAATAGGATGCTGACTGAATAGGATGCTGACCGAATAGGATGCTGACTCACAACTGTTATAAACCACTCACTACTTAGTTATAACAAGTACTGTGTTATAAACCACTCACTACTGGGTTATAACAAGTACTGTGTTATAAACTGGTCACTGGTGTATTATAAACCACTCACTGTGTTATAAACCGGTCCCTGGTGGGTTATAAACCGGTCCCTGGTGGGTTAAGAGGATTTGCAGTTGTGAGTCTTATTAAATGCTTTATTAGAAAATAATGTGAACAATACCAAGCAGCAGGACTTGATTCTTGTATAATTTGAAGGCTCCCGAGTGGCGCAGCGGTCTAAGGCTAGAGGCGCCACTACAGACCCTGGTTCGATCCCGGGTTGTATCACAACGGGCGGAGATCAGGAGTCCCATAGGGCGGCGCACAATTGGTCCAGCGTCGCCTGGGTTAGGCCGTCATTATAAATTAAGAATTAGTTCTTAATTAAAGGTTAAATGAATACAACTTTTTTTTCAATCTTAGAAACTGAATGAAACATGATCCTTCCCTTTAGGCTGTACCCATCTTATATCCCAAAAATGTTTCTGAACAAAAGGCTGATGCCTTGAGTAGTATCTACTTTGTAGTAAACGCAAAAAACATCATTTTCTGTAAATGAAAAAAACATACAACATTTATTGCAATCAGTCTTTTTATTACAGGGCACATCAGATGGTTTTGTAGGGTCTCAATAATCGTACACATTCAAACTGCTCTGGGATTATTCAGACACAAGAGAAAACATTTCAAAACTGCAACCGTTTGTACCAGCTGTGTAATGTTTAGTGTAGCTTGAAGATATGAGAGGAAGAGAAGGCTGATATCTCATCACCAGTTTCATGTGACGTATTACACTGAAACACATTGGTCTCCCGGATTAAACCTAGTCCTAGAGCCCCACCCCCCCTAGACTTAAATATGTTCCCTCTTCATCCTCCAGACCATGACTCTTTATCCCCCCCCAGACTATCACTCCAGACTCTTTATCTTCAAAGCATTTGATGCATCATTCATTAATCCTTCACCACATTAGGTCAAGACACAGTTTAAACATTACACTATAGCTGGCCTCTAGTCAGGCAACAACATGGAGACTGGCTTGCTATAGTTTCACTGAGAAGTACAAAGTAGAGAGCACCAGACCTAAGGCCTACATGTAATCTCAACGCAACAATGTGAGCAAAAACAATCAAGCCAGAAACATATAGAGCTGAATGCCAGTATCTTTACAGATATGTGTTCTAAGTGAATAAGATATTCTCTACCCAATGTGTCTGAAGAGCTCATCATGATGTTTTCCAATATTGCAGATATAATAAAACCCCAAGACAGAAAAAGTTAATGGTGGAACAAACCTAGCATGAGTGCCAGGCTGTTTAGTGCTATCACACCGACTCCCTGTAGATGCAAAGACCACAAACAGATCTGGGACCAGGCTAGAATAAACTCTTTGGCAGTACTGACAAAAAAAAATAAAAAATAGCTACCAAAACCATCACACCATTTAATAAAAATGTAGAACAAGGAACAGTGTTTATTTTTTTTTAAGTTTCTATAACATAGTGTAATACCACTGAATAGTCTATTATATTTGTGTAGAACGGATCATTATGATATTCTTGAACTCACTCCCATTGAGTTGGAGCAGATGTGCTTTGTCCTAGCGAAGGTGAACAACTACACGTGGCAGATAGTGAAATTAAGAACCAGTATAAAGATATATAGAAAATAAAGGCCTTGCAAGGAAAAAAAATGTTAATATTCTAATTTTAACTTCAAAGCTCTCTTCTCACCATTGTATGTTTCACTGAGACTAGTACACCTTTAACCTTACTCTATACGAAAAGAAACCTCTAATCCAAAAAATATATACCTGGGATTTCTCATAAGATCTTTAAAACATATAATTAGAAAAAGAAATTGCAAGTAAGAATCATTCTGAACCATGTTATAGTTGCATTGGATAGTCCCCTACTTTATATTTGAACAAAACTGTCACTGTTTACAGACACGTGTGGGATTGACATCGACTGATAAATAGTGTTTTCAGTATTAACTCAAGGTTTTCACCCTAACCAGGCAGGCTTTTTAAAAAAGTGGCCGTTTTCATTCATTGTAGCTTGGAATTAGTATGTATGGGTTCATCAAATCTACTGCTCAGAGAGTCTGGCTGTTGTTTTCTTCTGACCAGGCTGGGCTTTGGGCAGAGGAACAGAATAACTGTGTCCCCAATGGCACCACATTCCTCACACAGTATACTGCACCACCTTTAGCCAGAGACGTACGGATCCTGGTCAGAAGTAGTGCACTACATAGGGAATAGAGTGGCATTTGCGGAACGCAAATTAACAAAGTCGGGCCCGTCTCTTCTTACTGGTACCAGGGGGTCTTTCGGATCCAGTGCAGGGTGAAACCGGCATCCGTCCGGATCTTGATGGAGGCAGCCTCGGCCTCTCTAACCGTCTCCTTCACAGACTGCATCAGGTTCTGGGCATTGTGAACCAACATCTCTGTGGCCTGGGAGAGGAGGAAGAAAAATGGTCAAATTGATCATTAAGCTGTTCTAGTGTAAAACTGTACTACACTAGTAACATTACTGTTCATTACTACTCTAGCAAATTGCTCTTCAAGTTTATTTTTCCCCCCCGTTATTAAACAAGTGGAATAGGGACTGTTCCTTATTCCACTTGTTTAATAACAGAAACCACTCAACCTCATTACGATGTAATTACAAAGCAAAAAGTAACTTCGGTTGATGAGTGTTATCCAGTGATGCCCAGTGTACTGACCTGCTCGGACTCCTCCTCGCTGATGTTGGTACGACCCAACATGGTGGCCTTGACTGTGGAGAGGATCTTCAGCTGTGTGCTGATGGTAGGGATGCGCTCACACACCTGGAACACAGATTAGTTCCTACAAGTTCAAGTTGATTTCAAGTGCATTTTACACAGGTCTCAACAATATCCATTTAATTCAAACGATCAACCCTAATTCAAACGATCGACCCTAATTCAAATCACAAGGACATGCAGGAAATTCGAAATTCTAGCTTTAGTCCTACCACTCCTACATGAATATAAGGTTGTCTTTTGTGTGGTCTCTGAACATGCCAGAGCAGCCGCTGCTGCACAAGGAAACCCTGACGAAAGCAGTCTGAAAATGTTTCTAGCGGTTGTCAAATCCTTGCTTCCTCCATCCTTGCTTGCTCAATTCTTCTCAAACTGCATTGGAGGAGAAGATCCTTAGGTCCCTCCCTTGGACCAGCCTCCTCCAATAAGCTTCGAGAGGAATTGAGGAAACAAGGAGGAATTTGGCAGAAGACTGGACCAGATAAAACCACATGTATTGCATCGGAGACATCATAGTTGTATTTTTTTAAGAAGACATGACCAGGGATCAGCCAGTCAACTGACCTGGAGCAGGTTGGTCCGGATGCGTTTGTCTGTGCACTGCTTGGCAACCTCCTTAGCCAACTTTGTGACCTCGTCTGAGGCTTTTGCGATGTCTTTGGCACACTGAATGAGGGCACGCTTGTTCCCGCCGGCACCGCGCACCAGACGGGACATCTCAGCCATGAGCAGGGCCATTCTCTTGGCTGCACCGATGATGTCGTTACCCTGAAAGAGATCACAAACAAGAAAAGCATGAAATCGGACATCTGACAACACAGTATGTTACAACACAGTATGTTACAACACAGTATGTTACAACACAGTATGTTACAACACAGTATGTTACAACACAGTATGTTACAACACAGTATGTTACAACACAGTATGTTACAACACAGTATGTTACATGTCACATTTCCTTGATGGCACTGAATAATGGCAACTCTGAGCAGCTCTACTGTTGCTTTCTGGTCGCAGAGAAATTCCAATGTTCTGTATTGGCAATAACCTTAACATTAAACCTGAACGTGTAAGTGCTTGTATCTCACCTTGCTGGACCACTTGCGGGCCTCCTCGTGGAGCTGTCTGGCGGCCATCATCATGGGCTCGCTCACCATCTCTCCCACCTCTTGCTCTGGGAAGTCCTCGTCCTTCTCCTCTGGGGGAGGGGGTCTGGGGGGAGGAACCTCACCCTCGGGGAGAGGTGGTTTTGGTGGGGCGGGCTCGTCGCTGACCTGGCATGTTGCAGACAGAAGTGTTAATTCTCTATGGCAGATCATTTCTGTTCTTAAAAAACCCAAATCCTAAATATATCAGAACGTTCTGAAACCACATTGTTACCCCACTGAACAAAACCCTGGTGTTGACAGTCTAGGACTGTAAAGCTAGAATGCTGAAAAGAGTTTGATTAATTATTTTGATTGATTGACTTACGTGCAGCTGGTCCAGATCAGGTGGTGGTGGGGGGAAGTCTGGTTCCTGTGGCTGGAACGCATCTCTCACCTTGGCAACGGCCCCCAGGATCCTATGGCCTGAATCCAGGAAGCCTTTCTGCAGACCTGGACACCACAGAGGAAGAATCAGATAGTTAGGCCTGATAAACAGACCTGGACACCACAGAGGAAGAATCAGATAGATAGTTAGGCCTTATAAATAAGAGACTAGACAAAGGCCCCAAATGCTGCTGGTGTAGCAGCAGTAAAACATTCACAGACCCGTAAACCATAACACCATTGACTGAACCTTCACTTTGGACTATCAAAGATTCCCGAAATTGACAGAATGAGGCTTCATATTTTGTATTACGTCATGCTAGATAGTTATAGATGGATAGCTCTTACAGCAGAGTATACAGTATAACGATCAAACATATCCTAAATGTAGGGAAACTGCCTTGAAACGTACTTGGATCGGTGATGTTCCCAGCCACAGCCTTGGCGTTCATCACCATGGGAGATATGGTCCGGCTCAGCTCATCAGACGCAGCCTTCACTATCTCCCTGAATCTAGGATCCTCAGAGTTCTCCACCTACAGAGACAATTCAATTAATGTTTCTCTTTTTAAATCATGTACTTGTTCTTTGTAATTCAGGTGTCAGTATTGTAAACTGCTAAAAAGGCACCATCACGGTTTGTATGCTTCTGCCACTGCATTCCTTGCTCTTTGTGGTTTCAGGCTGGGTATCTGTAAAGCTCTTTGTGGTTTCAGGCTGGGTATCTGTAAAGCTCTTTGTGGTTTCAGGCTGGGTATCTGTAAAGCTCCTTGTGGTTGCAGGCTGGGTATCTGTAAAGCTCCTTGTGGTTGCAGGCTGGGTATCTGTAAAGCTCCTTGTGGTTACAGGCTGGGTATCTGTAAAGCTCCTTGTGGTTTCAGGCTGGGTATCTGTAAAGCTCTTGGTGGTTTCAGGCTGGGTATCTGTAAAGCTCTTGGTGGTTTCAGGCTGGGTATCTGTAAAGCTCTTGGTGGTTTCAGGCTGGGTATCTGTAAAGCTCTTGGTGGTTTCAGGCTGGGTATCTGTAAAGCTCCTTGTGGTTTCAGGCTGGGTATCTGTAAAGCTCTTGGTGGTTTCAGGCTGGGTATCTGTAAAGCTCCTTGTGGTTTCAGGCTGGGTATCTGTAAAGCTCTTTGTGGTTTCAGGCTGGGTATCTGTAAAGCTCTGTGGTTTCAGGCTGGGTATCTGTAAAGCTCTTTGTGGTTTCAGGCTGGGTATCTGTAAAGCTCTTTGTGGTTGCAGGCTGGGTATCTGTAAAGCTCTTTGTGGTTTCAGACTGGGTATCTGTAAAGCTCTTTGTGGTTTCAGACTGGGTATCTGTAAAGGTCTTTGTGGTTTCAGGCTGGGTATCTGTAGAGCTCTGTGGTTTCAGGCTGGGTATCTGTAAAGCTCTGTGGTTTCAGGCTGGGTATCTGTAAAGCTCTGTGGTTTCAGGCTGGGTATCTGTAAAGCTCTGTGGTTTCAGGCTGGGTATCTGTAAAGCTCTTTGTGGTTTCAGGCTGGGTATCTGTAAAGCTCTGTGGTTTCAGGCTGGGTATCTGTAAAGCTCTTTGTGGTTTCAGGCTGGGTATCTGTAAAGCTCTGTGGTTTCAGGCTGGGTATCTGTAAAGCTCTTTGTGGTTTCAGGCTGGGTATCTGTAAAGCTCTGTGGTTTCAGGCTGGGTATCTGTAAAGCTCTGTGGTTTCAGGCTGGGTATCTGTAAAGCTCTGTGGTTTCAGGCTGGGTATCTGTAAAGCTCTTTGTGGTTTCAGGCTGGGTATCTGTAAAGCTCTTTGTGGTTTCAGGCTGGGTATCTGTAAAGCTCTTTGTGGTTTCAGGCTGGGTATCTGTAAAGCTCTTTGTGGTTTCAGGCTGGGTATCTGTAAAGCTCTTTGTGGTTTCAGGCTGGGTATCTGTAAAGCTCTTTGTGGTTTCAGGCTGGGTATCTGTAAAGCTCTGTGGTTTCAGGCTGGGTATCTGTAAAGCTCTTTGTGGTTTCAGACTGGGTATCTGTAAAGCTCTTTGTGGTTTCAGGCTGGGTATCTGTAAAGCTCTGTGGTTTCAGGCTGGGTATCTGTAAAGCTCTGTGGTTTCAGGCTGGGTATCTGTAAAGCTCTGTGGTTTCAGGCTGGGTATCTGTAAAGCTCTGTGGTTTCAGACTGGGTATCTGTAAAGCTCTTTGTGGTTTCAGACTGGGTATCTGTAAAGCTCTTTGTGGTTTCAGGCTGGGTATCTGTAAAGCTCTTTGTGGTTTCAGGCTGGGTATCTGTAAAGCTCTGTGGTTTCAGGCTGGGTATCTGTAAAGCTCTTTGTGGTTTCAGGCTGGGTATCTGTAAAGCTCTTTGTGGTTTCAGGCTGGGTATCTGTAAAGCTCTTTGTGGTTTCAGGCTGGGTATCTGTAAAGCTCTTTGTGGTTTCAGGCTGGGTATCTGTAAAGCTCTTTGTGGTTTCAGGCTGGGTATCTGTAAAGCTCTGTGGTTTCAGGCTGGGTATCTGTAAAGCTCTTGGTGGTTTCAGGCTGGGTATCTGTAAAGCTCTTGGTGGTTTCAGGCTGGGTATCTGTAAAGCTCTTGGTGGTTTCAGGCTGGGTATCTGTAAAGCTCTTGGTGGTTTCAGGCTGGGTATCTGTAAAGCTCTGTGGTTTCAGGCTGGGTATCTGTAAAGCTCTGTGGTTTCAGGCTGGGTATCTGTAAAGCTCTGTGGTTTCAGGCTGGGTATCTGTAAAGCTCTTTGTGGTTTCAGGCTGGGTATCTGTAAAGCTCTTTGTGGTTTCAGGCTGGGTATCTGTAAAGCTCTTTGTGGTTTCAGGCTGGGTATCTGTAAAGCTCTTTGTGGTTTCAGGCTGGGTATCTGTAAAGCTCTGTGGTTTCAGGCTGGGTCTCTGTAAAGCTCTTTGTGGTTTCAGACTGGGTATCTGTAAAGCTCTTTGTGGTTTCAGGCTGGGTATCTGTAAAGGTCTTTGTGGTTTCAGGCTGGGTATCTGTAGAGCTCTGTGGTTTCAGGCTGGGTATCTGTAAAGCTCTGTGGTTTCAGGCTGGGTATCTGTAAAGCTCTGTGGTTTCAGGCTGGGTATCTGTAAAGCTCCTTGTGGTTTCAGGCTGGGTATCTGTAAAGCTCTGTGGTTTCAGGCTGGTTATCTGTAAAGCTCTGTGGTTTCAGGCTGGGTATCTGTAAAGCTCTGTGGTTTCAGGCTGGGTATCTGTAAAGCTCTGTGGTTTCAGGCTGGGTATCTGTAAAGCTCTGTGGTTTCAGGCTGGGTATCTGTAAAGCTCTGTGGTTTCAGGCTGGGTATCTGTAAAGCTCTGTGGTTTCAGACTGGGTATCTGTAAAGCTCTTTGTGGTTTCAGGCTGGGTATCTGTAAAGCTCTTTGTGGTTTCAGGCTGGGTATCTGTAAAGCTCTGTGGTTTCAGGCTGGGTATCTGTAAAGCTCTTTGTGGTTTCAGGCTGGGTATCTGTAAAGCTCTTTGTGGTTTCAGGCTGGGTATCTGTAAAGCTCTTTGTGGTTTCAGGCTGGGTATCTGTAAAGCTCTTTGTGGTTTCAGGCTGGGTATCTGTAAAGCTCTGTGGTTTCAGGCTGGGTATCTGTAAAGCTCTTGGTGGTTTCAGGCTGGGTATCTGTAAAGCTCTTGGTGGTTTCAGGCTGGGTATCTGTAAAGCTCTTGGTGGTTTCAGGCTGGGTATCTGTAAAGCTCTTGGTGGTTTCAGGCTGGGTATCTGTAAAGCTCCTTGTGGTTTCAGGCTGGGTATCTGTAAAGCTCTTTGTGGTTTCAGGCTGGGTATCTGTAAAGCTCTGTGGTTTCAGGCTTAGTATCTGTAAAGCTCTTTGTGGTTTCAGGCTGGGTATCTGTAAAGCTCTTTGTGGTTGCAGGCTGGGTATCTGTAAAGCTCTTTGTGGTTGCAGACTGGGTATCTGTAAAGCTCTTTGTGGTTGCAGACTGGGTATCTGTAAAGCTCTTTGTGGTTTCAGACTGGGTATCTGTAAAGCTCTTTGTGGTTTCAGGCTGGGTATCTAAAGCTCTGTGGTTTCAGGCTGGGTATCTGTAAAGCTCTTGGTGGTTTCAGGCTGGGTATCTGTAAAGCTCTGTGGTTTCAGGCTGGGTATCTGTAAAGCTCTGTGGTTTCAGGCTGGGTATCTGTAAAGCTCTGTGGTTTCAGGCTGGGTATCTGTAAAGCTCTGTGGTTTCAGGCTGGGTATCTGTAAAGCTCTGTGGTTTCAGGCTGGGTATCTGTAAAGCTCTTTGTGGTTTCAGGTTGGGTATCTGTAAAGCTCTGTGGTTTCAGGCTGGGTATCTGTAAAGCTCTGTGGTTTCAGGCTGGGTATCTGTAAAGCTCTGTGGTTTCAGGCTGGGTATCTGTAAAGCTCTGTGGTTTCAGGCTGGGTATCTGTAAAGCTCTTTGTGGTTTCAGGCTGGGTATCTGTAAAGCTCTGTGGTTTCAGGCTGGGTATCTGTAAAGCTCTGTGGTTTCAGGCTGGGTATCTGTAAAGCTCCGTGGTTTCAGGCTGGGTATCTGTAAAGCTCTTTGTGGTTTCAGGCTGGGTATCTGTAAAGCTCTGTGGTTTCAGGCTGGGTATCTGTAAAGCTCTGTGGTTTCAGGCTGGGTATCTGTAAAGCTCTTTGTGGTTTCAGACTGGGTATCTGTAAAGCTCTTTGTGGTTTCAGGCTGGGTATCTGTAAAGCTCTTTGTGGTTTCAGGCTGGGTATCTGTAAAGCTCTGTGGTTTCAGGCTGGGTATCTGTAAAGCTTTGTGGTTTCAGGCTGGGTATCTGTAAAGCTCTTTGTAACAACTGCTGATGTAAAAAGGGCTTTATAAAAATACATGTGATTGATTGTATGTGTAAATAAAACACATCTATACCTCCCGTTTGGCTACCAGGAGGATCCGGTTGGCCCGACGGGCGATGCTGGTGGCCCCTACCACTAACATCTGGGGCTGGTGGTTAGCCATGGCAGCGCGACATTTCTCCAGGTCTTTCTTAATGGCCTCCTCAGAGGCATCCAACAGAGACTTGGTGTCTATAGCCTCGTCCACCAAACCTAGAGACAGAGGAGACATCATTCTTAGTGCTAATAAGGACATCAACACATTTACATGTTCACACAACGCCCACTTTATCGTGATAAATAATAAAATGATAGATTGTCTGACACTACCTGTCATTTTCTCCACGTTGTCAATCCACTGGTTATTCATGGTCTCAAAGTGCTCCAACGCAGCCTGGTTGCCTGGGTTTCTCAGCATGATACGGGCAGCAGAGACCACCTAGAACAGAACGTTCCCATGAGTTGGGGACATCATTCCATCCTCCTCCTGACCAATTGACACTTTGGGATTCTCACGCCCTCACTCACCTGTGGTGTAATATCTCTTGTAGATTTGACGGCAGCTTGGATCCCCTCCACAGTGCTCTTGTTGGCGGTTCCAACAGCGGCAGCCTTTTCTGCCGTGGCAGCCAGCTTGTTGGCGTGGTTTTCAAAGTTGGCCGCCCTCTCATCAAACACCTAATATAACAGTTACATATCACTGAATGATACAAACTTAAAGGGATACTTCGGGATTATCTACTTTACCAGAGTAGCATTGCTAGCAGATACCCATAGACTACCAGTCATTGTGCTAACGCTATTTAGCTTGGCTGACGAAACTACCTCTTAACTTCATTCATACTGGACACAGAGACATAAATATGGTATCCACAAGATCCTCTGACTCTGGGGAAGTAGATACATGGCCAAAATACCCCTTTAATATAATATAGACCAATTATGTAGATGGTCCAAACTGTTTTTTTATTTTTATTATCTTACATGATTACTTATAGTAACATTTCTCTCAGGAAATGTAGTCTAAATATTATTGATTGACAAGTACCACATAAATGATTGGAAACTAATCAATGAGTAATCCATGTTATTTTTTTTGCTTAGTGTATGATGATATGAATCTGCCAAATAAATCAGGATAGTCAAAGCCAGTGACTTATCTAGAGACACCACCAGAATATAATCCCATTCTATGATGTAATATATAGGTCTATATACACCTCTCTGCTCATAGGTAGAAGGTAACAAATGAGCCATGATGGAGGCAGGGAGACAGACAGAGAGAGATAGACAGAAAGAGAGGGAGATATCACTCACCTGGTCCCTGTTGGGGGCGTTGGGTGGGGCGGTGGCGGCCACAGCCAGCAGTTTGATGGGAGTGGTCGTGTCGCTAAAGATGTCTGACACCTCCTGTGTCATCGCTTCCTGCATCGTTCCTTTGAGGTTCTGAGACCACACACACACACACACACACACACACACACACGAGTTAGTTAGCAAAAGACCAGCTTTAGAAATATTACCTGTTAACGATAAACTCTCATGGTCTCTTTTAACAAGTGGCTTACGTTGCACCTCAAATCAATGAAAAACTGGTGCAGTTCTACAAGCTATTGTTGAACCATTGATTTTAAAGTCTCTTTCTCTCTTCATGAATAACTTTTAAACACATTGTATTGGGCTACTTTAAGGTATCATAGTTATAGTGGCTTGAGAGCATTAGACTGAAGCTGTTGTCTCCAGCCAGCAGGGGGGAGCATTTCACCATGCCTGTGTCAGAGTGAGCTCCAGCCAGCAGGGGGAGCATTTCACCATGCCTGTGTCAGAGTGAGCTCCAGCCAGCAGGGGGAGCATTTCACCATGCCTGTGTCAGAGTGAGCTCCAGACAGAGTCTGGTTGACTATTACAATGTTTTTTTAACTAGGCAAGTCAGTCAATAAAAAAAAAAAAAAAAAAATATAAGAATTTGTTCTTATTTATCTAATATTCGAAACATACAATATGAAGTGAAGCCGCTCAACAACTACATCGTACCAGCCATCCAACAGATTCCCATCCAACAACTACATCATACCAGCCATCCAACAGATTCCCATCCAACAACTACATCATACCAGTCATCCAACAGATTCCCATCCAACAACTACATCATACTAGTCATCCAACAACTACATCATACCAGTCATCCAACAGATTCCCATTCAACAACTACATCATACCAGCCATTCAATAACTACATCACACCAGTCATCCAACAGATTCCCATTCAATAACTACATCATACCAGCCATCCAACAGATTCCCATCCAACAACTACATCATACTAGTCATCCAACAACTACATCATACCAGTCATCCAACAGATTCCCATTCAACAACTACATCATACCAGCCATTCAATAACTACATCATACCAGCCATCCAACAGATTCCCATTCAGAGTGACACAGAATCATCCAGGTTCAATGCCCTGCTGAAGGGCATGTTGACCGATCTACCACCAGGCCAAAAAACATGAACCCAAACCCTCCAAGATCCAACCCCCCCCCCCACAGTTCCCCAATAGCTGTCCCGGCACCATTCGAGACCCTTGCCACAGTCCCCCCCAGGAATAAAAAATAAAATAAATAAAATAATTAATTCCATTCCCCCAACAACCAAGACGATGAACTAAAGAAAAGACAGAAAACAGCAAACAATGAAAAAAAAAGAACATTTAAAACAAAAGACAGCAATGCCAACTGACATCATAACAGCAATGCCAACTGACATCATAACAGCAATGCCAACTGACATCATAACAGCAATGCCAACTGACATCATAACAGCAATGCCAACTGACATCATAACAGCAATGCCAACTGACATCATAACAGCAATGCCAACTGACATCATAACAGCAATGCCAACTGACATCATAACAGCAATGCCAACTGACATCATAACAGCAATGCCAACTGACATCATAACAGCAATGCCAACTGTATATGTCTGTGTTCATGTCTGGCACTAGTACATGTATGTGTTTATTTGACTGAGAGTGTGTGCATATGCATGTGTACAAACACCTGCACGGCATTAGTTGTAAAAACACTGCCACTTAGTGTCATTCAAATATACTTTTATTATGATTTATTTAGACTTTAATTGATTTATTTGATCTTTTGACCATCATTCTCTCTCACACACAGCAACTCCACTCCCACTTGTCTCCAACTCCACATCCCAAACCTCAACTTCCCCAGTCCATCCCATCCCAACCCTCAACTTCCCCAGTCCATCCCAACCCTCAGCTTCCCTCAGCCCATCCCATCCCAACCCTCAGCTTCCCTCAGCCCATCCCAGCCCTCAGCCCATCCCATCCCAACCCTCAGCTTCCCTCAGCCCATCCCATCCCAACCCTCAGCTTCCCTCAGCCCATCCCATCCCAACCCTCAGCCCATCCCATCCCAACCCTCAGCCCATCCCATCCCAACCCTCAGCCCATCCCATCCCAACCCTCAGCCCATCCCATCCCAACCCTCAGCCCATCCCATCCCTCAGCTTCCCTCAGCCCATCCCATCCCAACCCTCAGCTTCCCTCAGCCCATCCCAACCCTCAGCCCATCCCAACCCTCAGCTTCCCTCAGCTCATCCCATCCCAACCCTCAGCCCATCCCATCTATCTCTGCTGGCCACCCACTTCGTGTTTCTACGCAACACATATCTTTCAACTATACTGTGATGTTTAATGTACAACTTCAATCTATCGAACCGAATAGAATCCACAGATTGTGAAGATTAATACTCTTAGTAAATGTATTTGTATATTAGTAATTGACTGACCCGGTCTATCCAGATCTCCTAACAGTACTATTTCTAGGGTCAATTTCAGATCAATGCTATGCATTTTCAGCCATTCCTGAACCTGAGACCAGAAACAGGCTACCTGTGTGCAATACCAATATAAATTGTCTATTGATTCTGTATCCTCATAACAAAATCTGCAGAGCTTCGATGATTTTATGCCCCAAATATTCAACATTTTGTTGGTGGCAAGAATTCTATATAATAATTTTAACTGAAAAGCATTAAGTCTTGAATCTTGGAACCATGGAATCGGTACATCAAAAATCTCTTTTTTTAAATAAGAACAAATTCTTATTTACAATGACTGCCTACCCCGGCAAATCCTGGACGACGCTGGGCCAATTGTGCGCCGCCCAAAGGGAGCTCCCAATCACAGCCGGATGTGATACAGCCTGGACTAGTGTGGATAATGACTTGGCCGGATGTGATACAGCCTGGGCTAGTGTGGATAATGACTTGGCCGGATGTGATACAGCCTGGGCTAGTGTGGATAATGACTTGGCCGGATGTGATACAGCCTGGACTAGTGTGGATAATGACTTGGCCGGATGTGATACAGCCTGGGCTAGTGTGGATAATGACTTGGCCGGATGTGATACAGCCTGGACTAGTGTGGATAATGACTTGGAAGCGACTGTAGGTGACAGTGAATGTGAGCAGTCTTACTTTCAGGCTCTCCTGGAGATGTTGAGCCACGGCACGCGCCTGCGGGGACTCCCCATCACCCCTGGCGGCCAGGTCGGCTAGCTGGGCCATCAGCTGTTCCACCTGCTCACACTTCCCTACCAGCTCCTGTCTGTAGGGACCTGGCAGAGCGTTAGCCAGACGACGGCCCTCTGCCACCAGCCCCCGGATAGCTGCCTGGCCTAGGGAGAGACACAGTCAGACACTCGCAGAAACATACACAGAATAGTCGCACCAGCACACAGAAAACAAGGCTTTGGATCATAGGTGGGTCTCTACCGATTTGGGCCAGAGGGTTAAGTCAGTAGTAGGACCACCCACACATCCTTCACTCCGCGCGGCTCTATGACACTCCGCGCGGCTCTATGACACTCCGCGCGGCTCTATGACACTCCGCGCGGCTCTATGACACTCCGCGCGGCTCTATGACACTCCGCGCGGCTCTATGACACTCCGCGCGGCTCTATGACACTCCGCGCGGCTCTATGACACTCCGCGCGGCTCTATGACACTCCGCGCGGCTCTATGACACTCCGCGCGGCTCTATGACACTCCGCGCGGCTCTATGACACTCCGCGCGGCTCTATGACACTCCGCGCGGCTCTATGACACTCCGCGCGGCTCTATGACACTCCGCGCGGCTCTATGACACTCCGCGCGGCTCTATGACACTCCGCGCGGCTCTATGACACTCCGCGCGGCTCGAGCCCTGAATGCTGACTAGCTGAAATACATGGTATATCAGACCGTATACCACGGGTATGAACAAACATGTATTTTTACTGCTCTAATTACTTTGGTAACCAGTTTATAATAGTAATAAGGCACCTCGTTGCGTCGTGCCTAACAGCCCTTAGCAGTGATATATTGGCCATATACCACACCCCCTCGGGCCTTATTGCTTAATTGTTGTATGTTATTCTATATAGTTGTGATTAAGTTTACTCTGAACATTCTCCAGGAGGCTATGTAATACAGCCCAGAGTCTAAGTGTTAACAACAGATGAGAGAATATCCAGGCTTCTGAGCCGACAAGCCAAGGAGATAATGAGGTTGGGAGAGAGCATAGGAATGTAGCGCACAGAGAAAAACAACACAGCAGACATGTACACAGAGTCTGGACTGATGTTCACTGTAGAGAGAGAGACAGAGACAGAGACGAGACTGAGGGGAAGAAAGCAAGAGGGAGGGAGTTAGAGAAAGAGATGAAGGTTAAGGAAGGAATGAGAAGAGGACATTCAGACTCACCCACTCCCCCGTCATCCATGGTAGGGTTCTCCATCCAGCTCTGGGCCTGCTCTATCTTCCCCTCCAGGTGGACAGCAGCCTTGGCAGGCCTGCTGTTGGCAACAGCCTTGCTGGTCTTAGACTGCAGGTTCTGTAGGGCTGTGGCTATCTGCTTCGCCAATGCCCTGGCCTCCGGAGTATCACCTTTACCCCTGTGATGGGAGACAATAATGGCGTACTGGAAATGAAATGTCCATAGTCTCTCTCTAAAGCATGATAGGTAGTTATTCTAGGGAAAGCTAAATGAAATGTCCATAGTCTCTCTCTAAAGCATCATAGCTAGTTATTCTAGGGAAAGCTAAATTAAATAGAATGATGCATGTAGGTGTTGGTCAGCAAGAAATCGATGTGATAACCTCTAAGGCAGTGGCATTCAAAGTCGGGGTCGCGACCCACTAGGGGAAAATGCAAAATTAACAAAAATAATAAAATAAAAAATAAGGAGTACAGATTATTGTATGGGACCAATATACAAACGTTTTTCAGAAAGGTAATTAGAAATATAAAATAGTATTTATTAGTTTCTTAATAAAATAAAAAAATCTATGTACTGATTGTACTGATTTTAAGGTTGTCATTAGATTTGGGGGTCCCTGCTGAAAAGGTGCTCTAAGGAATTACATGGCCGACAGATAGCAGACAGAAAGCACAATATTGGCCCAAGGACCCAACCCTGCGGAACTCAATATTTAACTTTGGAGTGTTGTCAACATTCTTCATTACACATTAAGATATTGACTCAGACAGACAAAGACCCCACTCAGGTAATACGTACAATCCTTTTTAAGCTGTATTGTCGTACAGTTGTCTATTCTGCCAGGGAGTGTTGTCAGTTGTAATCTTTGTACCCATTAGCTTGCACTCCACTCTTAGATCTGGAGGGGGGTATTTATAACTGTTATAAGAGTCTCTACCTTCTTCCCTTGGCTAACCTTTCTGCACTCGATGAGTTAACTAGTTTGTGGTCTTCTTTTACAAAAATCATAAGTTATTAACCTGGGTAACCTCAATTATGATTGGGAAATGCAGGAGTCAGACAATCTAAAAGACATCATGATGTAATGATCTAAACCCAACCCAGATGGTGACTAAGTCTACACAGCCCAACCCTATAGATCCTTCAAAGTCAACTCTGATTGATCTTATCCTAACAAATACACCAGAGAGATATGTTTCTACTGTTATCTTCTCCTAAGACAATAGTGACCATTTCCAAGGTGTTTGTGTTAGAGATGTGAGAATACAAAAATCTAAGCCTCATGACATCACAAAAAGGAAATTTAACTTCAGTGATCATGTTTATTTTTTACATCATCTTTATTTTAGTGACCTTGATTGTATTTTAGCTATTGCTGAACCCGATTCAGCTTTGAGCCTCTTTGTATATGTCTTCAATACTATTATGGATAGTCATACTCCCTTTATATAGAATGGAGGGTTAAAGGTAGATCTAATGCCTGGTACACGAAGCAATAATCAGAAGTCATTCATAAAAGAGATGATGCTTGGGTCAAGGCCAGGAACACAGTCTTAGGCCCAGACTGGCAAGCTTTTATTAAGCAACTGAGGAATCACTGTGTAAAATAAATCAGAAAGGCTAAATCTGATTATTATGTAATCGCTCTTTCAGATTTTATCCGGGTTCCCATTACATTCTGGAAAACTGTCAAATTCTTAAAAGGCTTCTACTTCCTCTGTACAACGACAAATTAATTCAGACACTGGTCGCATTACAGGAAAAACATTCCATCATTTATGCATTTAAATCACCAGCCTATCACCGGCCTATCAATTTGAAAGGACTTCTAAGGCTATTCACCATGATATTAGGCAGGATGCTGGTAGGGGAAACCTGTTGAATGATCAGAGAATTGATAGTCAAAAGATTTTCTTTGAAGAGATTTACAGAAAAAGAAGCCCTGGATGCTTTATATATATATATAACCATGTTTTTACCCGGGACTCCCTGCATATAACCATGTTTTTACCCGGGACTCCCTGCATATAACCATGTTTTTACCCGGGACTCCCTGCATATAACCATGTTTTTACCCGGGACTCCCTGCATATAACCATGTTTTTACCCGGGACTCCCTGCATATAACCATGTTTTTACCCGGGACTCCCTGCATATAACCATGTTTTACCCGGGACTCCCTGCATATAACCATGTTTTACCCGGGACTCCCTGCATATAACCATGTTATTACCCGGGACTCCCTGCATATAACCATGTTATTACCCGGGACTCCCTGCATATAACCATGTTATTACCCGGGACTCCCTGCATATAACCATGTTATTACCCGGGACTCCCTGCATATAACCATGTTATTACCCGGGACTCCCTGCATATAACCATGTTATTACCCGGGACTCCCTGCATATAACCATGTTATTACCCGGGACTCCCTGCATATAACCATGTTATTACCCGGGACTCCCTGCATATAACCATGTTATTACCCGGGACTCCCTGCATATAACCATGTTATTACCCGGGACTCCCTGCATATAACCATGTTATTACCCGGGACTCCCTGCATATAACCATGTTATTACCCGGGACTCCCTGCATATAACCATGTTATTACCCGGGACTCCCTGCATATAACCATGTTATTACCCGGGACTCCCTGCATATAACCATGTTATTACCCGGGACTCCCTGCATATAACCATGTTATTACCCGGGACTCCCTGCATATAACCATGTTATTACCCGGGACTCCCTGCATATAACCATGTTATTACCCGGGACTCCCGGCATATAACCATGTTATTACCCGGGACTCCCTGCATATAACCATGTTATTACCCGGGACTCCCTGCATATAACCATGTTATTACCCGGGACTCCCTGCATATAACCATGTTATTACCCGGGACTCCCTGCATATAACCATGTTATTACCCGGGACTCCCTGCATATAACCATGTTATTACCCGGGACTCCCTGCATATAACCATGTTATTACCCGGGACTCCCTGCATATAACCATGTTATTACCCGGGACTCCCTGCATATAACCATGTTATTACCCGGGACTCCCTGCATATAACCATGTTATTACCCGGGACTCCCTGCATATAACCATGTTATTACCCGGGACTCCCTGCATATAACCATGTTATTACCCGGGAC
This sequence comes from Oncorhynchus kisutch, assembly GCF_002021735.2. Taxonomy (NCBI): domain Eukaryota; kingdom Metazoa; phylum Chordata; class Actinopteri; order Salmoniformes; family Salmonidae; genus Oncorhynchus; species Oncorhynchus kisutch. The sequence continues at coordinate 38,055,998 of NC_034198.2, read as the reverse complement.
TCCCTGCATATAACCATGTTATTACCCGGGACTCCCTGCATATAACCATGTTATTACCCGGGACTCCCTGCATATAACCATGTTATTACCCGGGACTCCCTGCATATAACCATGTATTACCCGGGACTCCCTGCATATAACCATGTTATTACCCGGGACTCCCTGCATATAACCATGTTATTACCCGGGACTCCCTGCATATAACCATGTTTATTACCCGGGACTCCCTGCATATAACCATGTTATTACCCGGGACTCCCTGCATATAACCATGTTATTACCCGGGACTCCCTGCATATAACCATGTTATCCCGGGACTCCCTGCATATAACCATGTTATTACCCGGGACTCCCTGCATATAACCATGTTATTACCCGGGACTCCCTGCATATACCATGTTATTACCCGGGACTCCCTGCATATAACCATGTTATTACCCGGGACTCCCTGCATATAACCATGTTATTACCCGGGACTCCCTGCATATAACCATGTTATTACCCGGGACTCCCTGCATATAACCATGTTATTACCCGGGACTCCCTGCATATAACCATGTTATTACCCGGGACTCCCTGCATATAACCATGTTATTACCCGGGACTCCCTGCATATACCATTTATACCCGGGACTCCCTGCATATAACCATGTTATTACCCGGGACTCCCTGCATATAACCATGTTATTACCCGGGACTCCCTGCATATAACCATGTTATTACCCGGGACTCCCTGCATATAACCATGTTATTACCCGGGACTCCCTGCATATAACCATGTTATTACCCCGGGACTCCCTGCATATAACCATGTTATTACCCGGGACTCCCTGCATATAACCATGTTATTACCCGGGACTCCCTGCATATAACCATGTTATTACCCGGGACTCCCTGCATATAACCATGTTATTACCCGGGACTCCCTGCATATAACCATGTTATTACCCGGGACTCCCTGCATATAACCATGTTATTACCCGGGACTCCCTGCATATAACCATGTTATTACCCGGGACTCCCTGCATATAACCATGTTATTACCCGGGACTCCCTGCATATAACCATGTTATTACCCGGGACTCCCTGCATATAACCATGTTATTACCCGGGACTCCCTGCATATAACCATGTTATTACCCGGGACTCCCTGCATATAACCATGTTATTACCCGGGACTCCCTGCATATAACCATGTTATTACCCGGGACTCCCTGCATATAACCATGTTATTACCCGGGACTCCCTGCATATAACCATGTTATACCCGGGACTCCCTGCATATAACCATGTTATTACCCGGGACTCCCTGCATATAACCATGTTATTACCGGGACTCCCTGCATATAACCATGTTATTACCCGGGACTCCCTGCATATAACCATGTTATTACCCGGGACTCCCTGCATATAACCATGTATTACCCGGGACTCCCTGTATATAACCATGTTATTACCCGGGACTCCCTGTATATAACCATGTTATTACCCGGGACTCCCTGTATATAACCATGTTATTACCCGGGACTCCCTGTATATAACCATGTTATTACCCGGGACTCCCTGTATATAACCATGTTATTACCCGGGACTCCCTGTATATAACCATGTTATTACCCGGGACTCCCTGTATATAACCATGTTATTACCCGGGACTCCCTGTATATAACCATGTTATTACCCGGGACTCCCTGTATATAACCATGTTATTACCTGGGACTCCCTGTATATAACCATGTTATTACCTGGGACTCCCTGTATATAACCATGTTATTACCTGGGACTCCCTGTATATAACCATGTTATTACCTGGGACTCCCTGTATATAACCATGTTATTACCTGGGACTCCCTGTATATAACCATGTTATTACCTGGGACTCCCTGTATATAACCATGTTATTACCTGGGACTCCCTGTATATAACCATGTTATTACCTGGGACTCCCTGTATATAACCATGTTATTACCTGGGACCCCCTGTATATAACCATGTTATTACCTGGTACCCCTGCACATCAACTCAGTACTGGTACTTCCTGTATATAACCATGTTATTACCTGGTACCCCTGCACATCAACTCAGTACTGGTACTTCCTGTATATAACCATGTTATTACCTGGTACCCCTGCACATCAACTCAGTACTGGTACTTCCTGTATATAACCATGTTTTTACCTGGTACCCCTGCACATCAACTCAGTACTGGTACTTCCTGTATATAACCATGTTATTACCTGGTACTTCCTGTATATAACCATGTTATTACCTGGTACCCCTGCACATCAACTCAGTACTGGTACTTCCTGTATATAACCATGTTATTACCTGGTACTCCCTGTATATAACCATATTACCTGGTACCCCTGCACATCAACTCAGTACCGGTACTTCCTGTATATAGCCAAGTTACTACCTTGTACCCCTGCACATCAACCCAGTACTGGTACTTCCTGTATATAACCATGTTATTACCTGGTACCCCTGCACATCAACTCAGTACTGGTACTTCCTGTATATAACCATGTTATTACCTGGTACTCCCTGTATATAACCATGTTATTACCTGGTACCCCTGCACATCAACTCAGTACTGGTACTTCCTGTATATAGCCATGTTACTACCTTGTACCCCTGCACATTGACTCAGTACTGGTACTTCCTGTATATAACCATGTTATTACCTTGTACTCCCTGTATATAACCATGTTATTACCTGGTACCCCTGCACATCAACTCAGTACTGGTACTTCCTGTATATAGCCATGTTACTACCTGATACCCCTGCACATCAACTCAGTACTGGTACTTCCAGTATATAACCATGTTATTCAGTGTGTATTTATTCCACGTGTCACTTTTTCTATTTTCATTTTTTACCTGTAACTCTGCATTGTTGGAAAAGTAAGCAGTAAGTAAGCATTTCACTGTTAGTCTACACCTGTTGTTTACAAAGCACATGACAAATACCCTAGAAAATACAATTGTATATAAAATGGATTGCTTACTGTCTCCGGAGCTCAGAGAGCTTGGCGGTGAGAGCAGCCATCTCTCCGATGGACCTCAGGATGTCATCTCTCTCCTTGGGGTCTTCACACATGTCAGCGATCTTCTTGGCCTCAGACAGGAGAGCTCTAATGTTTTCCTCTCCCTCAGGACCACCGTTAGGGTCTGCCAGCCAGTTCTGCAGGGGCACAGGGTTAGGGGTCAACATAACACAACAGGCTCAAGACCATGGAAGACAATGTGCTATCCTCTGGGATTTGTACTTTTTCCATTATGCAATTTTTAACCCCCCTAAAAATCTAGCAATCAAGAGTCACCTGAGCAGCGTCAATCCTCTTGGCGATAACTTGTTTGGAGTTGGTCATGGCCTCCAGTTTCCGGCCTGCATTCTCCACTTTCCCCGCGAGAACATCCAGGCCCTGGGAGACCTGTTGGGCCTTCTGCTTGGCTGCAGGAGATGCCCCCTGACCCCTGGAGACAGAGAGCAGAAGACGGTTGTAAAAATCTTAAAACTTTCCCGAATTTCAAAGGTTTTTCAGGAATCCCTGCCTCTTCCCCACCGAATCCCTGCCTCTTCCCCACCGAATCCCTGCCATTGTCAGAACGTTGAATTGAATGAGGATGTCCATTCTATAGATTACATTCCCATTCTATACACTACCGTTCAAAAGTTTGGGGTCAATTAGAAATGTCCTTGTTTTTGAAAGAAAAGCACATTTTTTGTCCATTATAATAAAATCTAATTGATAAGAAATACAGTGTAGACCTTGTTAATGTGGTAAATGACTATTGTAGCTGGAAACGGCTGATTTTTATGTAATATCTACATAGGTGTCCAGAGACCCATTATCAGCAACCATCACTCCTGTGTTCCAATGGCATGTTGTGTTTGCCAATCCAAGTTTAACATTTTAAAAAGGATAATTGACAATTATAAAACCCTTTTGCAATTATGTTAGCACAGCTGAAAACTGTTGTCCTGATTATAGAAGCAATAAAACTGGCCTTCTTTAGACTAGTTGAGTATCTGGAGCATCAGCATTTGCGGGTTCGATTACAGGCTCAAAATGGCCAGAAACAAATAACTTTCTTCTGAAACTCGTCAGTCTATTCTTGTTCTGAGAAATGAAGGCTATTCCATGCGAGAAATTGCCAAGAAACTGAATATCTCGTACAATGCTGTGTACTACTCCCTTCACAGAACAGCGCAAAGTGGCTCTAACCAGAATAGAAAGGAGAGTGGGAGGCCCCGGTGCACAACTGAGCAAGAGTACAAATACATTAGTGTGTCTAGTTTGAGAAACAGACGCCTCACAAGTCCTCAACTGGCAGCTTCATTAAATAGTAACTGCAAAACACCAGTCTCAACGTCAACAGTGAAGAGGCGACTCCTGGATGCTGGTCTTCTAGGCAGAGTTCCTCTGTCCAGTCTCTACGTCAACAGTGAAGAGGCGACTCCGGGATACTGGTCTTCTAGGCAGAGTTCCTCTGTTCAGTCTCAACGTCAACAGTGAAGAGGAGACTCCTGGATGCTGGTCTTCTAGGCAGACTTCCTCTGTCCAGTCTCAACGTCAACAGTGAAGAGGAGACTCCTGGATGCTGGTCTTCTAGGCAGACTTCCTCTGTCCAGTCTCAACGTCAACAGTGAAGAGGCGACTCCTGGATGCTGGTCTTCTAGGCAGAGTTCCTCTGTCCAGTCTCAACGTCAACAGTGAAGAGGCGACTCCTGGATGCTGGTCTTCTAGGCAGAGTTCCTCTGGCCAGTGTCTGTGTTCTTTTGACCATCTTAATCTGTTTATTGACCAGTCTGAGATACATTTCTTTCTTTGCAACTTGAGCAGTAGTGTAGATGACATTCCCATTCTACAGATGACATTCCCATTCTACAGATGACATTCCCATTCTACAGATGACATTCCCATTCTATAGATGACATTCCCATTCTATAGATGGTCATTCAGTAACACTGTACCAATGTTCTTAACACATACAAGTAACTGCCAAAATAAAGGAAACACCAAAATAAAGAGTCTTAAAGACACCATTCTTTCCACAGTAAATGCAATCATTTGGTGTTTTGTTGATGGTGGTGGAAAACGCCATCTCAGGCGCCACTCCAGAATCTCCCACAAGTGGTCAATTGTTTTGAGGTCTGGTGACAGACGGCCATGGTATATAGTTTACATCATTTTCATGTTCATCAAACCATTCAGTGACCACTCGAGCCCTGTGGATGGGGGCGTTGTCATCCTATGGGGGAATAGCCACCGTAGGCAAAACAATGGCCCGCTGAGCATTTTTATACATGACCCTAAGCATGATGGGATGTTAAGTGCTTAATTAACTCAGGAACCACAACTGTTTTCAATATACCTCGTATCCCTCATTTTTTCAAGAGTTTCTATTATTTTGGCAGTTGCCTGTATATATTGTACATGTTTAGTTGGTAGAGCATGGCGCATGCAATGCCAGGATTGTGGGTTCGATTCCCGGGTCCACCCATAAATAAAATGTTTGCACGCATGACTAAGCCACTTTGGTTAAAAGCATCAGCGTAATGGCATATAGTACGACTGTACATGTACTGTACCTGGCCCTCATCTCAGACACCTGGTCAGTGATTTGCCCCAGGGTTTTGGATGTTCCCAGGATATCCCTCCGCTCCTTCCCAGCACACAGCTCTCCCACCTTCCCAGCCTCATCCAGGATCTGACGGATGGCCTGTTCCCCTGCATCCCCTGATCACATTGAGAACACAAGACAAATGTTACAAACACCTAGAGAAAAAGGACAACTGGGTCCTGTTCAATTGGCACCAAACAGAAGAAAACGGACTGAAGACACAGAGCGACTACTTTGACTCCATTAAAAACAACAGCAGTGGTGTATGAAGATTGCGGTCCTACACGTACTTACATTCCCTTTGCCTTGGTTCTCCCTATTGTACATTACGCACCGTGACATTTTATATGGTCATTAGCACAGTATATATGATCCCAATTTTACCCTCAAAAAGTAGATAGTGCTGATTTATTGGCACATTGAACCATATTACGGACCGTAGTTGCAAAACTCAATGGATCCCGCTTAAACAAAGACTGAATTCTGACGTCTTTATTCACACGTTCGCCATTTTGGTTTTGTTTTTCATAAGATTTCTTTCTTCTTTCTACGGTGTCCCCAAATGCAGGGGTTTTCAAACCTCTCCTCAGGGAACACCAGTCATTTCCTGTATTCATTCTACTCCAGAACTAGCACACCTGACTCAGCTAATCAACTAATCATCAAGCCCTTTACTTGAATCGGGTGAGCTAGTTCGGGGCTACACAAAAATAGTGACATGTCTGGGGGGGATCCCTGAGGAGAGGTTTGCAACCACTGCCCTAATGAACCCTGGTATATGGAGCCATTGGGAGGACATATTACCTGGTTGGGCGTCGGGGTCCCTCAGCCAGCTCTTGGCCTGGGTCATCTTAGAGTCGATGAGCGCCAGAGCTCTCTTCATGGCCTCTGTATCCTTTAGGATCAACAACAGGGTCAGAGGAGACAACATGCATGAATTACTAAGAACTTTCGGTCTAGAACCTCCCCCCCCAAAAAAACATATTTGATAAAGACTGAAATTAGGCTTTGGATTTTGTACTACAACATATACAGGGATTGTCATATACAAATAATTGTGTCTAAAACTGAGGCAACAATTTGCCTAATGAGGATTCCTTTTTAAGGCAACCTTTGTAGTTTAATATGCATCTTCAGAGTAAGGTAATGGCATGTCTGTCAAGGAGCCAGATCTCACAGCATGTGTTTGGAGTTTGAGCAGTCTCATGCTAGTATTTGCCTGCTTGGAGAATTCATTAAATGTGATGACCGATGAACATGAGCTCAGCTTTCACACAGATGAACACATGGATCATGACGTTAGTTAAGGCAAAGACATGACATTCCCCCCACGATCACAACCATTACAGCACACACACACACACACACAACAACTCTGCAAAAAGCTGTCTCACACACACACACACCATATATTATCTGTACCTCAGAAGTACAGCATTGCTGTTATTCATTAACCTCTCGCAGTCAGTAACACACACCTGTAAAAATGCACATGCTGTTTTAAAATCGAATCACTTCAGTTCTGTATGTGCGTTCCAAATGGCACCCTATTCCCTACTTTTACATAGTGCACTACTTTTGACCAGTAGCCCAATAGGTTCTAGTCAGAAGTAGTGCACTATATAGTGAATAAGGTGCCATTTGGAAGTCAGTGTCAATACGGGTGTTGTTTCACATCATAAAAAGCCCATCTACTGTGACTGTCCCATTGTGTCTCAATCTGGAGGGGCTGGGAACACAACAAACACACAGGAGACGGCTTGACAATGAGTCTATTCATCAGCCAAGTGTTGGGACAGAGCTGTTCCACACAACATGTGGCAGAGTGAGAGACACAGGGTTTTCCAGAAGTTTGCATGATAGGATATACAAGGACACTGTAGCCTTTGAATGACTTTAGGCAGTTTATGAGTTTTTACTCCCCCGTGGAGGACATCTATCCAGACAGACAAGTGACGGTTGTACGCGCTACTAGAGTCATGCGAGTTTACAGCCTTTGTCCTTCAGGGGACGAGAAAAGATCTATTCCATTCTGCATGTCCACATGACTGAACTAATAAGTGTAACTCAACCAAGGGACAATTCTGCAGCAGCAAACAACCCTAGAAACCTATGCAAACGTTACAACATGTTGAAGAATATCCGCTTTGCATGTTACGTAATAATAAATAATACTAAATAAATACAAAATAATACTAATACATAATACTAAATAATAATAATATATAATAAACCTCCAAGATAATTCCTCCTTTCTAAAGTGTTTTAGTCAAAGAAAACGATGACAATGATAACCAGCCTATTGGTGGGATTTACCATAGTATTGAAACAGAAGATTGAGTCAAACTTAGGAAATTACTGTGTGTTGCTGCCATCAGCCTGGAAGTGAACAGCAGCGTGAAGTGAAGTCCCAAATGCAACCCTGTCACCATATATAGTGCACTACTTTCAACCAGGACCCAGTCAGAAGTAGTGCACTGCGCAGGAAATAGGGTGTCATGTGGGACACACACACAAGGTTTAATTTATCAAGTGATGAAGCCAGGCTGAGAATTGGGCAGGTGGTTTGAGAGATGGGGACAGAAAAGAGTAACCAATGCTTTTAAAAACACAAGACACACACACACACACACACACGCACACTAACAGAAAACTCCATCTATCCAGCTTTTGCGTTGACGATTATTAGGTTTGAGGATCACGCAAGGTGAGACGACATCAGAGTGTATATATGGCACCTAGTTAAATCTGCGAACAAACAACCTCTGTTTTTACACACTGACAAATATCTCAGTACTAGAATCAGTCAATTACTTTGACCACTGAACAATTTGAGTGCTTTTGTCCCGTGGGTAAAAATCTATTGTGAAATATATACACTACTACTGTAGAGATCATGATTCATTCCCATTGCCCCTGGGACCAGTTTCCCGGACACTGGATAAGCCCAGAATAAGCCTGGACTAAGAAGCATGCTCAATAGAGAATATCCTTTGAAAGTACTTTTAAGTACAGGAATAGGCTTAACCTGTATTCTGGAAACTGGCCACCTGATCTTACTGGAAAGCAATAGGACAGAGAGGAGAGACAAATCAATAGCACATGACTCAGCAGTACTCTGGATCAATAGAACACCTAAAGACCACCCTATCAACGGCATCTATAGCGCAGGAGAAGACCACCCTATCACCGGCATCTATAGCGCAGGAGAAGACCACCCTATCACCAACACCTATAGCGCAGGAGAAGACCACCCTATCACCAACACCTATAGCGCAGAAGACCACCCTATCACCAACACCTATAGCGCAGGAGAAGACCACCCTATCACCAACACCTATAGCGCAGGAGAAGACCACCCTATCACCAACACCTATAGCGCAGGAGAAGACCACCCTATCACCAACACCTATAGCGCAGGAGAAGACCACCCTATCACCAACACCTATAGCGCAGGAGAAGACCACCCTATCACCAACACCTATAGCGCAGGAGAAGACCACCCTATCACCAACACCTATAGCGCAGGAGAAGACCACCCTATCACCAACACCTATAGCGCAGGAGAAGACCACCCTATCACCAACACCTATAGCGCAGGAGAAGACCACCCTATCACCAACACCTATAGCGCAGGAGAAGACCACCCTATCACCAACACCTATAGCGCAGGAGAAGACCACCCTATCACCAACACCTATAGCGCAGGAGAAGACCACCCTATCACCAACACCTATAGCGCAGGAGAAGACCACCCTATCACCAACACCTATAGCGCAGGAGAAGACCACCCTATCACCAACACCTATAGCGCAGGAGAAGACCACCCTATCACCAACACCTATAGCGCAGGAGAAGACCACCCTATCACCAACACCTATAGCGCAGGAGAAGACCACCCTATCACCAACACCTATAGCGCAGGAGAAGACCATCCTATTACCAACACCTATAGCGCAGGAGAAGACCACCCTATCACCAACACCTATAGCGCAGGAGAACACCACCCTATCACCAACACCTATAGCGCAGGAGAACACCACCCTATCACCAACACCTATAGCGCAGGAGAAGACCATCCTATTACCAACATCTATAGTACAGGAGAACATCCTATTACCACCATCTAATTACCAACATCTATAATACAGGAGAACACCACTCAGAGCAGCTGTTTATGGTACAGGAGAACACCACTCAGAGCAGCTGTTTATGGTACAGGAGAACACCACTCAGAGCAGCTGTTTATGGTACAGGAGAACACCACTCAGAGCAGCTGTTTATGGTACAGGAGAACACCACTCAGAGCAGCTGTTTATGGTACAGGAGAACACCACTCAGAGCAGCTGTTTATGGTACAGGAGAACACCACTCAGAGCAGCTGTTTATGGTACAGGAGAACACCACTCAGAGCAGCTGTTTATGGTACAGGAGAACACCACTCAGAGCAGCTGTTTATGGTACAGGAGAACACCACTCAGAGCAGCTGTTTATGGTACAGGAGAACACCACTCAGAGCAGCTGTTTATGGTACAGGAGAACACCACTCAGAGCAGCTGTTTATGGTACAGGAGAACACCACTCAGAGCAGCTGTTTATGGTACAGGAGAACACCACTCAGAGCAGCTGTTTATGGTACAGGAGAACACCACTCAGAGCAGCTGTTTATGGTACAGGAGAACACCACTCAGAGCAGCTGTTTATGGTACAGGAGAACACCACTCAGAGCAGCTGTTTATGGTACAGGAGAACACCACTCAGAGCAGCTGTTTATGGTACAGGAGAACACCACTCAGAGCAGCTGTTTATGGTACAGGAGAACACCACTCAGAGCAGCTGTTTATGGTACAGGAGAACACCACTCAGAGCAGCTGTTTATGGTACAGGAGAACACCACTCAGAGCAGCTGTTTATGGTACAGGAGAACACCACTCAGAGCAGCTGTTTATGGTACAGGAGAACACCACTCAGAGCAGCTGTTTATGGTACAGGAGAACACCACTCAGAGCAGCTGTTTATGGTACAGGAGAACACCACTCAGAGCAGCTGTTTATGGTACAGGAGAACACCACTCAGAGCAGCTGTTTATGGTACAGGAGAACACCACTCAGAGCAGCTGTTTATGGTACAGGAGAACACCACTCAGAGCAGCTGTTTATGGTACAGGAGAACACCACTCAGAGCAGCTGTTTATGGTACAGGAGAACACCACTCAGAGCAGCTGTTTATGGTTTGTTATGTCAAACTTGAAATAACTAAATATTAAAGAAAAACAAATACATTTTCAGAACTTACTGCACATTTTCCCCAAATATGTAATTCCATTATATTACCATCACTCACATAGCTAGTGCATCTAATAGAGTAACATTCATAGAGACACTGCAGCAGCGATCTACTACACAAAGACACACGGAACAAGACTGTCATCATCATCATCAACAACACAGAGAGAGCTACCAGACATGCTGCTGCTGAATGCACAACCACACAACAAGGTCGATAGGGGTCGAAAGATGTGGGCTTACCTTCTACAGGGGGGGGGGGGGGGGGGGTCAAGAGAAAGGAAGAACAAAACATATAGAAATGTTTAACCAGACAAACCAATGGAAAAATAAGAGGCAACAGAAAAATAGTAAGAAGCCTAGTAAAGAAGAAGTACATCAGAGAGGAGAGTGGTGGTGACGGGGGAGGGAGGGAGGGGTGAGAGAGAGTGGGGTGACGGGGGAGGGAGGGGTGAGAGAGAGTGGGGTGTTGGGGGAGGGAGGGGGGACGGAGAGTGGGGTGACGGGGGACGGAGGGGGGACGGAGGAGTGACAGAGGAGAGTGGGGGACACACACAGAGGAGAGTGGGGGACACACACAGAGGAGAGTGGGGGACACACAGAGGAGAGTGGGGGACACACAGAGGAGAGTGGGGGACACACACAGAGGAGAGTGGGGGACACACACAGAGGAGAGTGGGGGACACACACAGAGGAGAGTGGGGGGGACACAGAGGAGAGTGGGGGGGACACAGAGGAGAGTGGGGGGGACACAGAGGAGCATGGGGGGGACACAGAGGAGCGTGGGGGGGACACAGAGAAGAGTGGGGGGGACAGAGAAGAGTGGGGGGGACAGAGAAGAGTGGGGGGGACAGAGAAGAGTGGGGGGACAGAGGAGAGTGGGGGGACGGGGGACAGAGGAGAGTGAGGGGACGGGGGACAGAGGAGAGTGGGGGGACGGGGGACAGAGGAGAGTGGGGGGACGGGGGACAGAGGAGAGTGGGGGGGACAGGCTGTTGTGCGCTCTTCTCCCGCAGCATTCTGGGAGTGTTTATGTGTATGTGAGGCACGGTATACAGCGCATGTGAGCCCATGTGGTTCAGCAGACTCGCAATACAGATCCTGTAGAAGTAGAAGCTGTAGAGGTCTAATGAGCAGTGATTGGTCAAACCATTTACCCTCCTCCTTGTCTGAGACGAGCAGCTCCCGAGGGTTGAGGTGTGTGAGTGGGAGAAAGAGGGGCAAAGACGAGCTGCCCCGGGTACAGATCCAAGATCAGCATCTCCCCCCCAATCCTAACATTAACTGCTAATGTTGCAAAACTGACCCAAGATCAGCATCTAGGGGAAACCTCTCCCTACACCAGCCAAAGACAACCCTGAGGGGGTGTGGTTCTAGCTAGCTCCGTACCTTATTGGCCCAGGCGTCTTCGTCCCAGGAAGTGAGCTGCAGCACCCTGATGATCTCGTTGATCTCAGCGCTCATCTTCTCGAAGGTGAAGTTCCTGTTCTTCAGAGACTCCTCTACTCCCTGGCTGCCGGACGTCTTGGTCGTCACAAAGATCTTGATACCTGTAGTAAGAACACAACAAAAGTGATCACCAGTTTAAAAAAGAGGGATGTTTTTCTTCCAGACTTGTTAGATGTCTAGATAACTGTGAAAATCCAGTATTATTCTGTTAGAGAAACGGTCCCGTGTCAGAATCTAACTAGTGGTAACGGGGGTTCTGACAACAGGGGTTCTAGCCCCACCTCAATCTTTCCGGTCCATCTACCCCTCTACAGTCATAAATAATAGAAATATGAATGATCTTTAGAGAGAAGGGAACAGAAGAGTAGAAGGAAGTCGTCACCTGAGATGAGGACAGGCAGCAACTCCTTGACAGTGTTCATAGACTTGACTAGCATCACGCGGTGTTCCTGATGGGTCAGCTCCTGCTGTCTCTCGTCAATCATCTTGGCCATCTTCGTCATCCCTGGACAGGAACAACCCCACGAAGGATCAGTTTACATAAGACGTTTCTCTCAAGTCATTTCCACTTCCTGACAACAGGCCATCCATGAAGAGAACATTAAATATTTCATCAAATCATGACGTCAACACAGCATTTGGCACTGGGGCTACCAATAGAAACATTTATGCATTCATTGTAAATCGCTTCGGATAGAAGTGTCAGGTAAATGTCAAATATTATTGGTTATTTAAGCAATAAGGCATGAGGGGGTGTAGTATATGGACAATAGACCACGGCTAAGGGCTGTCCTTAGGCACGACGCATCGCCGAGTGCCTGGATACAGCCCTTAGCTGTGGTATATTGGCCTTATATCATAAACCCCCAAGGTGCCTTATTGCCCTTATTGCTATCTGGTTACCAACGTAATTAGATCAGTAATACAAAATGTTTTGTCATACCCGCGGTATACGGTCTGATATACCACGGCTGTCAGCCAATCAGCATTCAGGGCTGGAACCACACAGTTTATATGCATTGCATTATTCAAGTCCTTCTCAGTAGCCAAGGTAACTACGTGGTTATGACTGTGATATGTTTTGGTCTCACCCGGTCTACCTTATGATGAAAGCACTAAACGGAAGTGGCTCTAGATAAGAGCGTCTGCTAAATGACTACGGTGTTAAATGAAGTTGAAAGGGTCTGACCAGGTCCCAGGTTCTTGGTGTACGTGATCAGATCCTCCATGGATTCCACCACCTCTGCCACGGTCAGGTACTCCAGGATACCTTTACACACACGGATGATTTTACGAACCTGCAATTGATCAAAAAAAGGCAACGAAACAGGATCAATAATCTATATTGCTCTAGCTTCTTAGTGATATCTGTATGTTTTAGCGGTTTGTGTGATACCTTTTGCCTCGATCTATACAGAACAAAAATATTAAAATATGATACGCATTTCAATGATACCGAGTTACAGTTTATATAAAAGGAATCAGTCAGTTGAAATAAATTCATTATCCCCTGATCATGTTACATGTGTTGTTCAGTCTAAAAACACTTTCAGTTTGACATCTGAATTACCGCTGAGAGGGATTATTTGAGTGATTATGCTAATGTATTACTACATAAACACCATAAGGAAATAATAAGTCTTCCCTTGTAAAAAGAGGTCATCGGAGGTCAACTGGAGGAGATCAATAAAAGGTAGAATAAACCCCCACCATTGGTACAGAATGCTTGTTAATGAGGCCTGATAATAACGCTGTGCCACTGACATTCCTGCTCTGTCAGCTCCTGACCAGCTGTGTGCGCGCGTGTGTGTGTGTGTTCGTGTGCGTGTGCGTGTGTGCGTGCGTGTTGTTACTGTGCTCCTCTCCCAATCCCAGTGCTGCCGCATAAACAATTTCCCTGGTTGTATCCCGATTGGCACCCTATACCCTATACAGAGAAAAAGTCCCCATTTGGGACGAAGTCCCTGGCCGTGCACTGTGTACGGTTTTACTGTCCCTGAGCCCGGCCGCCTGTCTCTAAACCGTGCACTGTTTTACTGTCCCCGAGCCCAGGGTGATGGTACGGCTGCCTGGTTTAAGGAACTACTTCTAGCCTGCTGAGATGTGCTGTGTTGTAACACACATTTGTTTTGAGGGAGGAGGGTTATGCCTGTGTGTAATTAATGTTTACAAGACGTTCAGTTTGAGGGTGAGATGAAACTCCTTCCATTACCTATGGTGCTGTGCTCTACTGTACTCTCCACGCTACTGTACGGTACTGTCCGGTACTCCACTCTAACGTACTCTCCAGTACTCCACTCTACTGTACACGCTACTGTACGGTACTCTCGGGTACTCCACTCTACGGTACTCTACTGTACGGTACTCTCGGGTACTCCACTCTACGGTACTCTACTGTACGGTACTCTCCGGTACTCCACTCTACTGTACGGTACTCTCCGGTACTCCACTCTACTGTACGGTACTCTCCAGGACTCCACGGTACCTCAGCCTCGTCGAAGGTGAGCAGCAGGTCAGAGGTGCCAGAGAGGATTCCACGGGAGCCGTCGATGAGGTAATCTCGAGCAGGGACGGAGTAAGGGTCTGCTTTCAACATGGACGCCGCCTGCACCAGCTTGGTGCACGCGGTCTCCACCCTGAGAGAAGGAAAGAGGAACAATAGAAAACAATACCGTTACATAGCCCATTAAGGCTGTATTACAACCGGCAGTGATTGGGCGTTCCCATAGGGCGTTTCCATAGGGCGTGCCCATAGGGCAGCGCACAATTGGCCCAGTGTCCGGAGTTTGTCTGTAGTTAACCCACTGTTCCTAGGCCATCATTGTAAATAACTATTTGTTCTTAACTGACTTGCCTAGTTAAATAAAAAGGTTCAATAAAAATGTAAAAATAAAAAAATGCGTTAGCTAACTGATGCTAATGATCAGGTCTCTAAGAGCCAGCTGGGCATCAAGCCTGGTTTCAGCCCATTTGCTGTTGTTGAACGTGATCATGGATATAAGTGTCTGATCATCTCTCACTATATCTACAATACAACATCCCTGATCATCTCTCACTACATCTATAATATAACATCCCTGATCATCTCTCACTACATCTACAATACATCTGATCATCTCTCACTACATCTACAATACATCTGATCATCTCTCACTATATCAATAATACAACATCCCTGATCATCTCTCACTATATCTACAATACAACATCCCTGATCATCTCTCACTACATCCATAATATAACATCCCTGATCATTTCTCACTACATCTACAAGATATCTGATCATCTCTCACTACATCCATAATATAACATCCCTGATCATTTCTCACTACATCTACAATACATCTGATCATCTCTCACTACATCCATAATATAACATCCCTGATCATTTCTCACTACATCTACAATACATCTGATCATCTCTCACTACATCCATAATATAACATCCCTGATCATCTCTCACTACATCTATAATATAACATCCCTGATCATTTCTCACTATATCTACAAGATATCTGATCATCTCTCACTACATCCATAATATAACATCCCTGATCATTTCTCACTACATCTATAATATAACATCCCTGATCATCTCTCACTATATCTACAAGATATCTGATCATCTCTCACTACATCTACAATACATCTGATCATCTCTCACTATATCAATAATACAACATCCCTGATCATCTCTCACTATATCTACAAGATATCTGATCATCTCTCACTACATCTACAATACATCTGATCATCTCTCACTATATCAATAATACAACATCCCTGATCATCTCTCACTATATCTACAATACAACATCCCTGATCATCTCTCACTACATCCATAATATAACATCCCTGATCATCTCTCACTACATCCATAATATAACATCCCTGATCATCTCTCACTACATCTACAATACATCTGATCATCTCTCACTACATCTACAATACATCTGATCATCTCTCACTACATCCATAATACAACATCCCTGATCATCTCTCACTACATCTATAATATAACATCCCTGATCATCTCTCACTACATCCATAATATAACATCCCTGATCATTTCTCACTACATCTACAATACATCTGATCATCTCTCACTACATCCATAATATAACATCCCTGATCATCTCTCACTACATCTATAATATAACATCCCTGATCATTTCTCACTATATCTACAAGATATCTGATCATCTCTCACTACATCCATAATATAACATCCCTGATCATTTCTCACTACATCTATAATATAACATCCCTGATCATTTCTCACTATATCCATAATATAACATCCCTGATCATCTCTCACTACATCTACAATACATCTGATCATCTCTCACTACATCCATAATATAACATCCCTGATCATCTCTCACTACATCTATAATATAACATCCCTGATCATTTCTCACTACATCTACAATACATCTGATCATCTCTCACTACATCCATAATATAACATCCCTGATCATCTCTCACTACATCTACAATACATCTGATCATCTCTCACTACATCCATAATATAACATCCCTGATCATCTCTCACTACATCCATAATATAACATCCCTGATCATCTCTCACTATATCTACAAGATATCTGATCATCTCTCACTACATCTACAATACATCTGATCATCTCTCACTACATCCATAATATAACATCCCTGATCATCTCTCACTACATCTATAATATAACATCCCTGATCATCTCTCACTACATCCATAATATAACATCCCTGATCATCTCTCACTACATCCATAATATAACATCCCTGATCATCTCTCACTACATTTATAATATAACATCCCTGATCATCTCTCACTACATCTACAATACATCTGATCATCTCACGATATCTATAATATAACATCTCTGAGCAGGTTTGATGAACATGGCCTCAGTGGTGTACTTCTACTGAAGAGAAGATTTAAGAAACCTACTAGTCAGCGAAACACAGGCAAGCTCGATATCATAGTTCAATCTCATACGTGCTGTGTATGTATGCATGCATGTGTGCATGTGTGCTGTGCAGGGCATGTGTACGTGCAGGGCATGTGTACATGTAGGGCATGTGTACATGTAGGGCATGTGTACATGTAGGGCATGTGTACATGTAGGGCATGTGTACATGTAGGGCATGTGTACATGTAGGGCATGTGTACATGTAGGGCATGTGTACATGTAGGGCATGTGTACATGTAGGGCATGTGTACATGTAGGGCATGTGTACATGTAGGGCATGTGTACATGTAGGGCATGTGTACATGTAGGGCATGTGTACATGTAGGGCATGTGTACATGTAGGGCATGTGTACATGTGTATTAGAGGTCGACCGATTATGATTTTTCAACGCCGTTAAAGATTATTGGAGGACCAAACAAGGCCGATAGATTAAATCAGCCATTTTTTTTGTTATTTATTTGTAATAATGACAATTACAACAATACTGAATGAACACTTATTTTATCTTAATATAATACATCAAAATCAATTTAGCCTAAAAAAAAAATGAAACATGATCAATTTGGTTTAAATAATGCAACAAAAAAAAGTGTTGGAGAAGAAAGTAAAAGTGCAATATGTGCCATGTAAAATAGCTAACGTTTAAGTTCCTTGCTCAGAACATGAGAACATATGAAAGCTGGTGGTTCCTTTTAACATGAGTCTTCAATATTCCCAGGTAAGAAGTTAAGTTGTAGTTATTTTAGGACTATTTCTCTCTATACCATTTGTATTTCATATACTTTTGACTATTGGATGTTCTTATAGGCACTTTAGTATTGCCAGTGTAACAGTATAGCTTCCGTCCCTCTCCTCACCCCTACCTTGGCACGAACCAGGAACACATCGACAACAGCCACCCTCGAAGCATCGTTACCCATCGCTCCACAAAAGCTGCGGCCCTTGCAGAGCAAGGGGAACAACTACTCCAAGTCTCAGAGCGAGTGACATTTGAAACGTTGTTAGCGCGCACCCCGCTAAGTATATCGGGAGTTGATAGGCTTGAAGTCATAAACAGCTCAATGCTTGAAGCACAGCGAAGAGCTGCTGACAAACACACGAAAGTGCTGTTTGAATGAACGCTTACGAGCCTGCTGCTGCCTACCACCGCTCAGTCAGACTGCTCTATCAAATAAACCTGTGTATTGATTTTAAAGAAAGACATTGATGTTTATGGTTAGGTTTAGTGCAACGACAGTGCTAAATCATCACCCGTTTGGCGAAGTAGGCCTGTGATTCGATGAGAAATGAACAGGCAGGACACGCTAGATAAACTAGTAATATCAACCATGTGTAGTTAACTAGTGATTGTGAAGATTGATTGTTTTTTATAAGTTTAATGCTAGCTAGCATCTTACCTTAGCTTCTTGCTGCCCTTGCATAACAGGTAGCCAGCCTGCCACGCAGGCTCCTCGTGGAGCGCAATGTAAGGCAGGTGGTTAAAGCGATGGACTAGTAACCGGAAGGTTGCAAAAACGAATCCCTGAGCTGACAAGGTAAAAATCTGTCATTCTGCCCCTGAACAAGGCAGTTAACCCACTGTTCCTAGGCCGTCATTGTAAATAAGAATGTGTTGTGGGGCCTCCCGGGGACGCAGTAGTCTAGGGCACTGCAGCGCTAGCTGTGCCACCAGAGACACTGGGTTCGCGCCCAGGCTCGGCCGTGACCGGGAGGTCCGTGGGGCGACGCACAATCGGCCTAGCGTCGTCCGGGTTAGGGAGGGTTTGGCCGGGAAGGGATATCCTTGACTAATCGCGCACCAGCAACTCCTGTGGCGGGCCGGGCGCAGTGAACGCTAACTAAGGTCGCCAGGTGCACGGTGCTTCCTCCGACACATTGGTGCGGCTGGCTTCCGGGTTAGATGCGCGCTGTGCTAAGAAGCAGTGTGGCTTGGCTTAGTTGGGTTGTGTTTCGGAGGACGCATGACTTTCGACCTTCGTCTCTCCCGAGCCCATACGGGAGTTGTGGCGATGAGACAAGATAGTAAAATTCAACAAATAAAAAAATAAAAAATAAAATGGCCCTAATTAATCGGTCTGATTAGTCGGTCGACCTCTAATGTGTATGTATGTATCAAACCTCACAGAAACAGGCAACAAGCCAAAGATAATACGCACGTTCCCACAGAATCCTGACTTCCTGCTAAAGCCTGCGGGACAAACACTCTTCTCTGTTTAAGAGGGAACTGGTAGTATCAGTGTTTGTCCACAGTGCTGGAAGACAAGGCACTGGGTTTTGCAGGCAGGGCCAGACAAGCTCAGTTTGACTTTCCACCACGGCGAAGGCAGAACGTTCGCTGGTCTCTTCAAGCCTCTGGTAATGTATGTGCATATTAAAACAGGTTTGTAGTGCTGTTAGCAACGTCAGGGTCGTGTGTTACATTCCCACCGGGGTCACATTAATATATGCATTCAATTGTAAGACACTTTGGATAAAAGGATCTGCTGAATGTCGTATATAATGTTGTATAATGTCGTGTATAATGTATAATGTCATGTATAATGTATAATGCAGTGTATAATGAAGTGTATAATGTATAATGTCATGTAGAATGTTGTGTATAATGTAATGTATAATGTATAATGTCGTGTATGATGTCATGTATAATGTTGTGTATGATGTCATATATAATGTATAATGTCGTGTATGATGTATAATGTCATGTATAATGTATAGTGTCATGTATAATGTATAATGTCATGTATAATGTCGTGTAGAATGTATAATGTTGTGTATAATGTAATGTATAATGTCGTGTATAATGTATAATGTTGTGTATGATATAATGTATAATGTATAATGTCGTGTATGATGTATAATGTCGTGTATAATGTCATGTATAATGTCTAATGTTGTGTATGATGTCGTGTATAATGTCGTGTATAATGTATAATGTCGTGTATAATGTCATGTATAATGTATAATGTTGTGTATAATGTCATGTATAATGTATAATGTTGTGTATAATGTATAATGTCGTGTATAATGTTGTGTATAACATTATATACATGTTAGTGCAGCCAGCAGTGTCCTTCAGCAGCGTGGAGTCAGACTACACAGTCATGTTATATTACAGGACCAGTCCAGGACCTCTGCACGCGCTAATTATAGTGAAGCACATACACAATTATATATAGTTAAAGAAGACACATTCCAGCATGTGTATCTGATGGATGAAGACAACGTGACTTCAAGGCGCCAAATGTGTTCAGGGCGCCTCCGTGACCTACGCCTGCCAATTGCTTTACATCCATGACCTTGTTGGGTGTCGCGTGACCCCCCCCCCCCTCCACCGACTGTATTACTGGGGTCTACTGAGCTGAGCTGACAAGGTTGAGTGTGTATGGCAGAGTCAGAGCAAAGCGGCTGGGATTTGTGGAGATTATTCATTATTATTCATAGCTCTAGTGGAGTAGGAAGAGAAAAGCAAAATGGCCCTCTTGATTCATTCATTCAGGGAGTAACGTACTGTAACACTACTGTTTATAATGACAACGTGATATAGATTGAATCCATATGTCCAAACTGGAAATCCAATTTGAATACTTCTCTCTTGGGGCTTTAGGTTGAGGTTAACCAAGAGCAGCCATCTACAAAGAAGACCAAATAGAAGCCTACCACTGTTCCTTCCTGCTTCCTCCTTTAGTGAGGAGTCCCTCCCTGGACAAATAGAAACCTACCACTGTTCCTTCCTGCTTCCTCCTTTAGTGAGGAGTCCCTCCCTGGACAAATAGAAGCCTACCACTGTTCCTTCCTGCTTCCTCCTTTAGTGAGGAGTCCCTCCCTGGACAAATAGAAGCCTACCACTGTTCCTTCCTGCTTCCTCCTTTAGTGAGGAGTCCCTCCCTGGACAAATAGAAGCCTACCACTGTTCCTTCCTGCTTCCTCCTTTAGTGAGGAGTCCCTCCCTGGACAAATAGAAACCTACCACTGTTGCTTCCTGCTTTAGTGAGGAGTCCCTCCCTGGACAAATAGAAACCTACCAGTGTTCCTTCCTGCTTTAGTGAGGAGTCCCTCCCTGGACAAATAGAAGCCTAGGAGGCAGCGAGCCACAGACTAGAGACACAGACACAAGACAGAGAGACACTAGACAGAGAGACACTAGACAGGGAGACACTAGACAGGGAGACACTAGACAGGGAGACACTAGACAGGGAGACACTAGACAGGGAGACACTAGACAGGGAGACACTAGACAGGGAGACACTAGACAGGGAGACTAGACAGGGAGACTAGACAGGGAGACTAGACAGGGAGACACTAGACAGGGAGACTAGACAGGGAGACTAGACTAGACAGAGATGTATGGGTAAACCACTTCTCCAATCCTTTTGGCTCTTTAACAAAGAACAAACAGCAAAAACATATACATGATCAAATACAAATCTTAGAATCAACTATTAAAGACCAGAACCCACTGGATTCTCCAATTACATTGAATGAACTACAGAACAACATAAAAACCCTCCAACCCAAAAAGGCCTGTGGGGTTGATGGTATCCTAAATTAAATGATAAAATATACAGACAACAAATTACAATTAGCTATAATTAAACTCTTTAACATCATCCTCAGCTCTGGCATATTCCCCAATATTTGAAACAATGGACTGATCAACCCAATCCACGAAAGTTGAGACAAATTTGACCAACAACTACCGTGGGATATGTGTCAACAGCAACCTTGGGGAAATCCCCTGCATTATCATTAACAGCAGACTCGTACATTTCCTCAATGAAAACAATGTACTGAGCAAATGGCAAATTGGCTTTTTATCAAATGACCTTACGAAAGACCACAATTCAACCTGCACTCCCTAATTGACAAACAAACCAAAACAAAGGCAAAGTCTTCCCATGCTTTGTTGATTTAAAAAAAAAAAGCCTTCATTCAGACTCATTTTGGCATGAGGGTCTGCTATACAAAATGATGTGGGGAAAAACATAGAACATTAAGATATCCATGTACACAACAAGTGTACGGTTAAAATTGGCAAACAAAAAGACTTCCTTCCACAGGTCTGTGGGTTGAGACAGGGATGCAGCTAAAGCCCCACCCTCTTCAACATATAAAGGAATTGGCGCGGGCACTAGAACAGTCTGCAGCACCCGGCCTCACCCTATTAGAATCTGAAGTCAAATGTCTACTGTTTGCTAATGCTTCTGTCCCCAACCAAGAAGGGTCTACCACAGCACCTATATCTTCTGCACATATTCTGCCAGACCTGGGTCCTGACAGTAAATCTCAGAAAGACCAAAATAATGGTGTTCCAAAAAAGGTCCAGTCTCCAGGACTACAAATACAAATTCCATCTAGACACCGTTTCCCTAGAGCACACAAAAAACTATACATACCTTGGCCTAAACATCAGTGCCACAGGTAACTTCCACAAAGCTGTGAACGATCTGAGAGACAAGGCAAGAAGGGCATTCTATGCCATCAAAAGGAACATCAAATTTGACATACCAATTAGGATCTGGTTAATACTTGAATCAGATATAGAACCCATTGCCCTTCATGAGGTCTGGGGTCCGCTCACCAACCAAGAATTCACAAAAATGGGATAAACACCAAATTGAGACTCTGCATGCAGAATTCTGCAAAAAATATCCTCTGTGTACAATGTAAAACACTAAATAATGAATGCAGAGCAGAATTAGGCCAATACCCACTAATTATCAACATCCTGAAAAGAGATGTTAAATTCTACAACCACCTAAAAGGAAGTGATTCCCCAACCTTCCATAATAAAGCCATCACCGACAGAGAGATGAACCTGGAGAAGAGTCCCCTAAGCAATCTGGTCCTGGGGCTCTGTTCACAAACACACCCCAAAGAGCCCCTGGACAGCAACACAATTAGATCCAACCAAACAATGAGAAAACAAAAAGATAATTACACACATTAAAAATAAACTCCCATATCTACGGAGTGAAATACCACAGTATGCCACCACAGCAGCAAGATTTGTGACCTGTTGCCACAAGAATAAGGTCAACCAGAAAAGAACAATCACCATTGTAAATACAACCCATATTTATGTTTATTTATCTTCCCTTTCGTACTTTAACTATTTGCACATCATTACAACACTTTATAAATACATAATATGACATTTGAAATGTCTTTATTCTTTTGGAACTTTTGTCAGTGTAATGTTTACTGTTAATTTTTATTGCTTATTTCACTTTTGTTTATTATCTACTTCCCTTGCTTTGGCAATGTTAACACATGTTTCCCATGCCAATAAAGTCCTTAAATTGAAATTGACTAGAGTGTGAGAGAGAACAGGACAGAGAGAGAGAGAGAGCGAGAGACTAGGGGGAGAGAAAGAGAGAACAGGACAGAGAGAGAGAGCGAGAGACTAGGGGGAGAGGGAGAGAGAACAGGACAGAGAGAGAGCGAGAGACTAGGGGGAGAGAAAGAGAGAACAGGACAGAGAGAGAGCGAGAGACTAGGGGGAGAGGGAGAGAGAACAGGACAGAGAGAGAGCGAGAGACTAGGGGGAGAGGGAGAGAGAACAGGACAGAGAGAGAGCGAGAGACTAGGGGGAGAGGGAGAGAGAACAGGACAGAGAGAGAGCGAGAGACTAGGGGGAGAGGGAGAGAGAACAGGACAGAGAGAGAGCGAGAGACTAGGGGGAGAGGGAGAGAGAACAGGACAGAGAGAGAGCGAGAGACTAGGGGGAGAGGGAGAGAGAACAGGACAGAGAGAGAGCGAGAGACTAGGGGGAGAGGGAGAGAGAACAGGACAGAGAGAGAGCGAGAGACTAGGGGGAGAGGGAGAGAGAACAGGACAGAGAGAGAGCGAGAGACTAGAGGGAGAGAAAGAGAGAACAAGACAGAGAGAGAGTGAGAGACTAGAGGGAGAGAAAGAGTACACAAGACGAGGTTCAGACATCGTTGTAAATGTCTAAATTGGATTAGACTGTTAGACTGGTAAACGGTAAATAAGGTAATAAAGTTTGTGGGCTGAGAGTTAAGGAGAAGGCAGATATCTTTCATCTACGTACTTGATGAAAGCTGGAGGCATGTCTCTCTTCATTATGTGGTCTTCTGTGGTCTGGACAGTGTCTTTCCCCACCTAGAAACAGGAAAACAGGAAGAGCACATTAACTGACAAACACCCTGTAGGGCCAGGTTCCTGGACTCAAACATATCCTACTCAGACCAAGTCATCACAGCACATTAACTGACAAACACCCTGTAGGGCCAGGTTCCTGGACTCAAACATATCCTACTCAGACTAAGTCATCACTTTTAAATTAGCTAATGGAGATTCTCCATTGAGCATTTGGGTCTGAGAAACCGGCACATTGAAATATGTCATGTAAATGTTTAACCTTTGTTAAAGAACAACGAACACGTATTGCTACATTTTGTTCATCATTTTAAATTGTTTTATTTAACCTTTAAAAGGATATAAACTATTGCCTCGACACACAGGTCCCTGGAGGAGGGAACCTCGACACACAGGTCCCTGGAGGAGGGAACCTCGACACACAGGTCCCTGGAGGAGGGAACCTCGACACACAGGTCCCTGGAGGAGGGAACCTCGACACACAGGTCCCTGGAGGAGGGAACCTCGACACACAGGTCCCTGGAGGAGGGAACCTCGACACACAGGTCCCTGGAGGAGGGAACCTCGACACACAGGTCCCTGGAGGAGGGAACCTCGACACACAGGTCACTGGAGGAGGGAACCTCGACACACAGGTCACTGGAGGAGGGAACCTCAACACACCAACACGTGTAAAAGAGCTGGTCACACACACTCACATCTACCATGACTCATATCCCCCAGTGTGACCTCAGTGATCAGACACATCCTTCACCACATGAAGCTGTGAGAAAACAAAAACGATACAGACTTCTCATTCATATCAACAGTAATGTCAATGACACAGCAACAGCTGTAGTGTAGATCACTGAAGCACACCGCTTCTAGACTTTCCTAACGGTAATGTTCATCATATGAAACCCAGGGAGGGAACACGTCCAGGTCTGTCTCTGTGTCAGTCTCTCCCCGGGCCAACAGACATTTGAGCTCCGAGACTGACTGGGAGTGAGGCTAGTTAATGTCTGATTCATATGGAGCTTGTTGGCTGACTGATCACTGACCCAACCCCCGTTATACACCTCTTCACTCTTACACACACACACACAGTTTTTCACAGCTCTTCACCCACATGATTACATTCAACTAGTGTGAACATGCCCACAACTACACAAGCACACGACTCCGACTTGATCAGCTTCTTCTGCCATGTATAAAATAAAAGGATGTACAAATTATATTTAAGGCATGTTTGTATTTTTTTAATAAGAGTAAAAAATAAAAAATTTAGATAGTCAAACTTTTAAAAATGTAAAATGACAGTTGAGTTCTCTCATAAGGCCACCTTACCACTAATGCCAGCCAGCCTATTGGAGGGCTATGACTAAGAACTTCTGAAGCTAATATGCCATTAGTGGGAGAGGTTAAAGTTCAAGGATAACCAACTGTTCCAACAGCTCATTACTACAGTCCTCCATTCCAGAGAGCTGACGTCATGGAGTCAGAGTGGGGCTGAACCAGATCCCCCTGACCTCATTACCGTCTTCTCATTGGTCCAGTGTAAAAGTAGGAGTAGAGCGTCCACCTACACCGTTCGTGAAGTCAACACAAAGAGGTGGAAGTAGAACTAAAAGTGGAGTGAGGCTGAAAGACTGGGCCACAGCCAGGACATGAAGTTGAAAGAGAAAACAAACTTCCTAACCCTATGAGTTATTGGGAATGTAGAGAGTACTGTCGAGGTGTCAGCTCAAGGATGACTCTAAAAACTCTAATGGCACAGCCAATCCAGAAAGCTGTCGTACTACAGAAGCACAGGTCCTCCCGCATTTCATTGGTCCAGTGGGAGTCAGTGAGCGTTTGTAAATTAAACAAAAAGGTTGACGCCAGGCTGAAAGTGGAGCAACTGCCAGCTCTCTCGGAGTGAGGTGGGAGCGAACATGTGCCAACCTGGCATTCCTGCCTTGAGCTAACATGTGCCAACCTGGCATTCCTGCCTTGAGCTAACATGTGCCAACCTGGCATTCCTGCCTTGAGCTAACATGTGCCAACCTGGCATTCCTGCCTTGAGCTAACATGTGCCAACCTGGCATTCCTGCCTTGAGAGGCTCTGAACAAAAGCCATAATTAACTGTCCAGCATTCCAGGGTAGTTAGAGAGCCGTTCAACTAAAAGGTTAGGGGAACAGGAGAGAGTTCTTTTTAGATGTAGGACACACACTGAGTGGACTTCAACTAAAAGGGCCAGAAAGACAGGAAACTGGAAATCTACCCCCCCCACACACTTTTGAAAATCACCAACTAGAGAATAATTTTTTGGGGTGACAATTGAGACATGGATTGTGTATATGTGTGCCATTCAGAGGGTGAATGGGCAAGACAGAATATTTAAGTGCCTTTGAACGGGGTATGGTAGATTGTGCCAGACGCACAGGTTTGTGTCAAGAACTGCCACGCTGCTGGGTTTTCACGCTAAACAGTTTCCCGTGTATCAAGAATAGTCCACCAGCCAAAGGACATCCAGCCAACTAGACAGAACTGTGGGAAGCATTGGAGTCAACATGGGCCAGCATCCCTGTGGAACACTTTTGACACCTTGTAGAGTCCATGCCCCGATATTAGGAAGGTGTTCTTAATATTTGGTATACTCAGTGTATATAGTTCATCTCTGAATCTCATCAAATGATTTAGACCAGTGGTTCCCAAACTTTTTATTGTCCCATACCCCTTCAAACATTCAACCTCCATCTGCTACCCCCTCTAGCACCAGGGTAAACGCACTCTCAAATGTTGTTTTTTGCCATCATTGTAAGCCTGTCACACACGCACACACACAATACATTTATTAAACCTAAGAATGAGTGTTAGTTGTCATAACCCGGCTCGTGGGAAGTGACAAAGAGCTCTTATAGGAGCAGGGCACAAATAATAATAAATCATTTTGCTCTTTATTTAACTTATGGCTGCAGGGGCAGTATTGAGTAGCTTGGATGAAAGGTGCCCATATCAAACGGCCTGCTCCTCAGTCATAGTTGCTAATATTTGCATATTATTATTAGTATTGGATAGAAAACACTGACGTTTCTAAAACTGTTTGAATGATGTCTGTGAGTATAACAGAACTCATATTGGCAGGCAAAAATCTGAGAACAAATCCAACCAGGAAGTGGGAAATCTGAGCTTGTATGTATTCAGAGTCCCCAATTAAATCCCCTTGAGATATGAATGATGTTGCACTGCCTAGGAGTTCCACTAGATGTCAACCATCAATAGAAATGATAATGAGGCTTCTATGTTGTTGTGGGAGTGAATGAGAGCAGAATATATTTTGTGATCGCGCTTTTTCCTCATAGTAGTCACTTGCATTCCATAACGTTTCCGTAAAGCGTTTACATTAAGGAGAGGTATATCTATAATTCCATGTGTATAACTTGTATTATCATCTACATTTATGATGAGTATTTCTGTTGAAACGATGTGGCTATGCAAAAATCACTTGGATGATTTTTGTAACTAGTGAATCTAAATAGCCAATGTAAACTCAGGTTTTTTGATAATAATATGAACTTTATCAAACAAAACATGCATGTATTGTATAACATGGAGTCCTATGAGTGTCATCTGATAATTCAAGGTTAGTGACAAATTATATCTTTATTTCTGTTTTTTCTGAATGCTATATTTTGCTGGAAAATGGCTGTGCTTATTGTGGTTTGGTGGAGACCTAAAATAAATCGTTTGTAGTGCTTTCGCTGAAAAACCTATTTGAAATCGGACACTTTGGTGGGATTAACAACGAGAATAGCTTTAAAATTATATGAAACACATGTATGTTTTAGGAATTGTAATTAAGAGATTTCTGTTTGAATTTGGCGCCCTCTATTTTCACTGGTAGTTGTCATATCGATCCCGGTATCAGGATTGCAGCCATAACAGGTTAACCATCTTACACATAAAATGTTATTTGTTCATCGAAAATTGTGAATAAAATGACCACAGGTTAATGAGAAGGGTGTGCTTGAAAGGATGCACATAACTCTGCAATGTTGTGTTGTATTGGAGAGAGTCTCAGTCTTAAATCATTTCACACACAGTCTGTGCCTGTATTTTGTTTTCATGCTAGTGAGGGCCGAGAATCCACTCTCACATAGGTATGTGGTTGCAAAGGGCATCAGTGTCTTAACAGCGCGATTAGCCAAGGCAGGATACTCTGAGCGCAGCCCAATCCAGAAATCTGACAGTGGCTTCTGATTAAATTCAATTTTCACAGAACCACTTGTTGCAATTTCAATGGGTCTCTCTTGTTCAGATATCGGTAAGTGGACTGGAGCCAGGGAATGAAAGCGATAATGAATCCAGTTGTTTGTGTCATCCATTTCAGGAAAGTACCTGCGTAATTGGGCACCCAGGTCACTATGGTGCTTCGCTATATCACATTTGACATTGTCCGTAAGATTGAGTTCATTTGCACACAAAATAATCCAATGATGGAAAGACCTGTGTGGTGTCCTTGTTAATGCAGACAGAGAAGAGCTCCAACTTCTTAATCAGAGCCTCAATTTTGTCCCACATATTGAATATAGTTGCAAAGAGTCCCTGTAATCCTAGATTCAGATTATTCAGGCGGGCAAAAGCATCACTCAGGCCAGTCGTGTGAGAAACTCATCATGCAAGCGGTCAGACAAGTGAAAATGGTCAGTAAACACAACTTTTAGCTCATCTCGCAATTCAAAAAAATGTGTCAATATTTTGCCACTTGATAATCAGCGCACTTCTGTATGTTGTAAAAGCATTTCATGGCCGTTGCCCATATTATTTCATAGTGCAGAAAATACGAGAGTTCAGGGGCTTTGCTTTAACAAAGTTAACCATTTTCCCTGTAGTATCCAAACATCTATCAAGGTGTCAGGCATTCCCTTGGCAGCAAGAGCCTCTCGGTTGATGCTGCAGTGTACCCAGGTGGTGTCGAGAGGAATTGCTTGCACGCGCGTTACCACCCCACTGTCTCCCTGTCATGGCTTTTGCAACATCAGTAGATACTTCGACTCAAGTATGACAATTCAGATACTTTATCCACCACTGAATATTTGCTATAAAAAAATTCCCATATCATGCAGCCCTACCTGGCCCTGTATGGTTGTTGTAATGACGGACCTGTTGAGGAAATGAACTCAGTGTATTTTGCTAATCTCTCGTATCCAATCACTGTTTTCTTAAGACATTTCCTTACAGTGATATCCTGTTCAGGGTGAGGGCAAGTTCAGACAAGATGGCTTCTATGGACACAGTATAGACTTCTGAAAGAATAGGAAGGGGATCGTTGCCTGAATACACCAGACTTAGGAAATACACAGTAGCTGAAAAGAAGTCTTTGAAAAGACCGAAACAAAAAGTATGTTGTTTTCTCTGAGAATGGTGTTCACTTTCAGGCACAGTAGGGGGGTGGTTTCACAAAGCAAAAATGGCTTCTTAGGATAAAGTGAATCTTATTATTCCTAATTTCCCACCTCCCTCTCTTCATGTAGACCAACAGCCCTGATTCCAACAACTCTGTACAAATAGAATCTATCTGCACTCATTCCAGCTGAAGGGCGTGGTGGCTGTATTCTGATCTCCAACCCCAACCAGAATCTGACTGATTAGGCAACACACAGGCATGCAAGGCCAAAGCACGTCTATTTTTTTATAGAACTTTACTAAAAGGGCAAGAAGAGCACAGGTGGATAGGTAATGGATAGGTAATTCTTCATTTCAAAAATAGATGATTCTGTCTGCACACTGAAAAAAAAGTATATTCAGACTAGGTAATTGTTAATGTCAACTTGTTTATTCATTCGCTGGCTCAGACGGTCATTGTGTCAGTATGCTGTCACATACCACACAGCCTGATGTCAAGCTGGCCCTCCAGCCAGACAGGGTCCGGGGTGGAAACGTTGACACTCCTATTTCCAGCTGCCAACAGAACAGCACAGACCAGGGCAGCGTTGTGAAAGAGCTAGATAAAGTGGCCCGGACCAACAGAACAGACAAGGCATTGTTGACATGCACCCAGGGACTCTCAAAGCCTGGAGGACTGGGACACAGAGAGAGACAGCCTGGCTTTCAGATGTGGAGCTAGTTCTTTCTATGGTTACATTGTATTAGACCTAAGTGTCCTCAACGCCATCTAACAACCGTCTGCTCTGAACGTGTTATAGAACGGAAGTATGTGCCCATAACTCTAATAGAAAAGTAGTATCCAAATGTGTTCCTGTTCACAGGCAGCATAGCATGCGTGAAGCTAAGAGATATTTAGCATTGCAATGACTTTTGATGAAATTGTCGTGCAAATTTTACACATGGGACACTTGAAGTCAATCTTAAATGAATCATTGATGCACCATAGTGAACGTCTGTCAGGAGCTCTACAGGGACAGTCCCGTTAATTCTCTTAAATATTGCAGACAAGTTATATTCGCATGATTTAGCTTACTCATCATTCATAATTAATTCATCATTAACATTTGCTTCATTCATTCATACCAATACTGATTTATGCATGTGACAGACCAATACCTCACAAGGCTGCTTCTCTCCAAGCTGAGACCCTGAAACAGATATATTTTGTTCTCAAAACAAGGATCTGGGCGTACTGCCAAATTGCAGATACTGACAGTGAAGATTATTTCAGTCACATGCATGAAATTGTTTTTTAGAAAAGCACAAACATAACATTTTACATCACAAAGTCTTGTCAGATCTTACCAAATCTGCAGACCTCTCCAGAGAACACAGAAGACAGTTATGGCTAAACCCTCCAACACAGCCTCACCGTGTAGTTGTGTTACGAGGTGGTAAACAGGACTAGATCAGGTGGTATCAAATGGCATCAGAGGAGTAATAAGTGATGGTCAGCTAGCTAGCTGAGTATACATAGATTAGGGGTGTGAAAGCTAAGAAAAATCCCATGTGTTTTTTTTACCCCACTAAAAATGTATTTGTGGGCTATAGCCTAACTAGACGACAGGCTATAAAGGCCTGGAGAAATCTGTAATGTAAATAAAACCAGAGAGGAAGAGGTGAATTAGCGAGGCATGCAAGACTGATTACCACGACATATGTGCACCACATTTTTTTCTGCCTTCTCTCTCCCTCCCTCGTGCTGGCTCCCCTGGGGGCGTATGCATTACGTCGATTCTGTTGCAAAACGTCTCTTAAAACGGAAGGAAATGGGGAGGGATCTATCTGAGTCTTGAAAGTAATCTTCTGACACAGCTTTAGAGCTTCACCATACACCACAACTAAATGTGCCAAATGGCACCCTATTCCCTACATAGTACACTACTTTTGGCCAGCGTCTTATGGGCCCTGATCAAAAGTAGTGCACTATATAGGTAATAGGGTGCCATTTGAGACGTGCGTACACCACATAACTGAGGTGACTCGATGGAACACAAATATTCGGGTGGTTTCTTGACATCTGACTACACACCAGTCTCCTGGCTGTTGTGGTCTAGGGCCATCAGATGTATCACTGCTGAGGACCGAGGGAGAGAGGGAGTGCTCATCACCACCCAGCAGAGTTTTGGTTAAGTTAGTCTCTCTCTTTCCCTCCCTCGGTCCCTCCGTCCAGTGTACTAATGGCTGCTGGAGCATTGGACTGCTGCTGCTGGCTGTGGTGGATTCAGATCTATAGCCATTATCCTCCCATTATCCTTCCTGACTTGGCTAACTGCACTTTCTCGCTCACTGCACCCCACCCACCAACTTTTCACCCCCCCTTTCCTCTCCCTGTCTCCCCCCTCTCCCCCTCCTTTCCTCTCCCTGCCTCCCCCCCTCCCCCTCCTTGGACAAATGACAGGAAACTGGAGAAGCAGATAACAGGACGCAGTTTATTTTGGAAGGCCTTAAACCACTTGACTTGGACATATTTATCCCCCCATAATCACACATTACTGAAGTAGATTGGAATTCATTGATGTAGTAAGAAAATAAAACAATTTATTGAGACCAGTTAGACTTGATATTGATGCAATTGTCTTTTTTTTTTCTCCAAAAATAGTGAAGGGAGGAGGCACTTTTTTCTGACTACATACATGTGTTAAACTGAGGTTTCTTGTGAAATTACAATATTGTCAAATGTCGTTAACAAAACAAGTTGACTATGAACTTCCCCTTGTGTGGTTGTTTTTTCCTCATTTATTTAACTAGGCAGTTAAGAACACTTTCTTATTTTACAATGACGGCCTGCCCCTCGGCCAAACCCTCCCCTAACCCAGATGACGTTGGCCAAAATGTGCGGCACCCCTACGGTTGTGATACAGCCTGGGATCGAACCATGGTCTGTAGTGACACCTCTAGCACTGAAATGCAGAGCCTTAGACCACTGTGCCACTCAAGAGCCAATGTGTTCCATGTCTTTCATTATCACTTGACTTGAGTATTGGTTCCTAAAAACATGATCTGCTAGCTGCTTACGTGTCAGCCTGAAATAAAGATGGAGGGGAAAGAGAGAAGCTGATCTGAGTAATAATATAGTCTTAGTGTCTTTCCTAAAAAAAGAGCCAAGTAGGAGCAGTGTATCCTTCCTTTTACACAGGACTCAATGATATTGCAGTCTCCAAATATTCACTTCCCAGTCTATGCCAAGGCCCTACATCTGCCGTTGACCTGCTTTCACCCCATGTTAAAGACCATAAAAAGTGCAGAAATGATAAAGTACAGTAGGCCTCATTTGATAAGCTCTCTTTTAGTCATCTCAGAACTATGCCTGTTGAATAGTATGCCTGACTGAATAACACTGGTTATAGTGGAAGCCAACGGCTAAGGGATGGATTCCAGCCATCAAGGCTGATTTCTTCTACATAAACATCAAGGCTGGTCCCTTTTCAATCTAATTAGACTGGCATTGAATAGATGAAACCAACCAGAGACATCAAACTGACATCATAGAGATTATATATAGTCCGATTTACAGTCAGTCAGCGGAATAAACCATAGACACTAATGGCTGATAACGTCTGTTCTCTGGCTGAGTTAATGCTGAGGAGAACAATCTTGGCCCATGACGAAGACCGACCTTTTCATCTCCATGTATCTGGGCATAATGGGATTTCCATCCTTTCTTTTTTAAACAATCATTAAAAGACGCAAGGCCCCAGCAGCACTCAGACAGATGCAGGAAGCCAAACGGCTGAAAACCCATTCCCTGGCTATCCCAGAAAAATCGACAACAACCTACAGCAGATAATTGTAAACACAATGAACACAAATCAAGGAGGAATTCAAGTAGCCTAATCCAATAATTGCCTGGTTTTTGCAGTTTAGTAAGGATTGCATGGTGGGATGTGAAAGGTAGATTTGATTGTAAACTGTGAGATGTAGCCTAGCCATTAGCCAGGGGTCTACAAGTCTGTGCAATGTGTGGTTTTGTGGGTAGCCGAGACAATAAAGAGAATGGCTTTCTTTAGTATAGGCTCTCCCTGGGAATGTCTGAGGTAGAGTCATTGGTTTCATTGAGTGGCCTAGGCCACATGAGTTACAGCACCCTGTCTGAAAGAGGACGAGACCCAGCCCTTGGTTTGGTTGCAGACCTGGGTTCAACTACTATTTCAAATATTTTATCTGTGCTTGATCGAGCTTGCCTGACTTAAAATGTCCCAACAGAGTAGTCCAAAAACTATAAACCCTTGCCCATCTGGCACTCCAACCAGGCTAGAGCAAAACGCTGAAAGTATTTGAAAGATACCAAATAGTATTTGAACCCAGGTCTGCTTCATTGGATGGTTCTAGAAGAGCACTAATTCAGTAGACAGGCTTTACGATCTATACGCCTCCAACTCAGATACAACAAGAGGCCCTTTTTTGTTTGTTTTTTAACCACGAAGTGCACTGCAAACAGTCACACAACTCGATGCCGGAGCATTTCAATAACATAACAGTAACAGTGTTGATACCGTTTCCAGGGAAACAGGAAATTATTACAGTGTGAGTTACGCCTTCATCGTCGTGCCACAGTTGGAAATATGTGATCACTGTTCAGATGGCACAGCTGGGGAATTGATTTTCTCTGATTTCACCCCCCCCCCCCTAAGGAGAAGGCTAACGTGAATATGATCACTCGCCTAGTCCGCCTGCTCGTACGAACCACAGAGAAGTCCGATGATGATCTCTAGATGACATCAATTCGACAGAAACTAGCTTTACTACTTACATTACAACCATGAAGGGACTGACCAAAAACGGAAGTGTTGGTCAGAACTACTGAAACCAATTCAATAATAGTAATAATAATAATAGCTTGTTACATAGCATTGCTCAGCACCTGCTAGAACATCTGCTAAACTTGTGTACACAACCAATAAACTTGAATAAAACTGTGTAAACATGCATTCCAGTGTCAGTTCAGAGTTTATAGAGCATCAGACGAGGACATATTGCCGTGTAAGAAAGAGCCACTTCCTGTTTGATTGCTTAGTAACTTTTAAAAACTGTAAAACGTCTGGTCCCTTCACAGCGCTTCTTAATAACAATGACTTTATCAGGAAGCCTTTCTACAAGCAAACAGACCTTTTATCACAACTCACCGAGGACAGGTGAACAGTGTACCACAGGGTAAAGGCCAATCAGAACCACACGTTTTCAGCAATTATTAAAAATGTTGATTCTGACGGGGACCAACAAAGTCACGAGAAAACGGATGTTTGTTGTACTGATATTGTACTGATATTTTCTCCCCATTGTAAATCTTCCACCAAATATATAACAATAAATGACTCCCAGTAAAAGAAAGGAATGGTTACAGAAGTAACTCTGGCTTGTTTAACCCATGGGCCTACACCAGATGCACACCCAGCCAGGCTACCCAACCAGGCTACCCAGCCAGGCTACCCAGCCAGGCTACCCAACCAGGCTACCCAGCCAGGCCAGACGGCCAAGCCAGACAGCCAATCCAGCCGGCCCAGACAGCCAATCCAGCCGGCCCAGACAGCCAATCCAGCCGGCCCAGACAGCCAATCCAGCCGGCCCGGACAGCCAATCCAGCCGGCCCAGACAGCCAATCCAGCCGGCCCAGACAGCCAATCCAGCCGGCCCAGACAGCCAATCCAGCCGGCCCAGACAGCCAATCCAGCCGGCCCAGACAGCCAATCTAGCCGGCTCAGACAGCCAATCTAGCCGGCCCAGACAGCCAATCTAGCCGGCCCAGACAGCCAATCTAGCCGGCCAGACAGCCAATCTAGCCAGGCCAGACAGCCAATCTAGCCAGGCCAGACAGCCAATCTAGCCAGGCCAGACAGCCAAGCTAGCCAGGCCAGACAGCCAAGCTAGCCAGGCCAGACAGCCAAGCTAGCCAGGCCAGACAGCCAGGCAGTCCAGCTAGCCAGGCCAGGGCCAACCAGTAAAGAACAATGCTGCTACAATGAGTATACATTAGCTGTGAGGAGAGGATCAGAAAAGACAGTTCAATTGTCCAAATCTATCCTCCAGACAGCTGCCAGGGACTCCTAGCTTTTTCTGGTTGTGTAGCACTCTACTATAACATCTTGTAGTGAATAGTGAAGTGGCAGTGTCCCTGCATGGCCTGGAACATCACCATCTTGTATTGAATAGTGAAGTGGCAGTGTCCCTGCATGGCCTGGAACATCACCATCTTGTATTGAATAGTGAAGTGGCAGTGTCCCTGCATGGCCTGGAACATCATCATCTTGTATTGAATAGTGAAGTGGCAGTGTCTCTGCATGGCCTGGAACATCACCATCTTGTATTGAATAGTGAAGTGGCAGTGTCTCTGCATGGCCTGGAACATCACCATCTTGTATTGAATAGTGAAGTGGCAGTGTCCCTGCATGGCCTGGAACATCACCATCTTGTATTGAATAGTGAAGTGGCAGAGTCCCTGCATGGCCTGGAACATCATTCTTATCTGAGCTGTTAGGAAGATGTTTTTATTTTAGTCATTTCCCTTTTTTGTAAACCACAAGTTCTGCAAAGGCACCGATAAAGACACATTTCTCTTGCTTATTCACTTCGGAAATAATCATCTCAGCTATGATCTTAGTAAATAAGAAAGGAAATGACATTGGTAGTTTGTTCATTGGTAGTGTAGTGTGGTCACGTCATGTTTAGACTACAGACGAAAACACTAATACTTCAGAAAATTGATATTAGGGAAGAAATTGCTTTTGGATTCTGTAGAAAATGGCAGATTAGTACAAGTACATGCCTAGACTGTAGACCTATGTGGCTGGTTGCCATGGGGTTCAGTCAGTCATCTCCTTTATGAAGAGGTTTTGCGGAGCACCACTGTGGTTTTCACTACCTTTGATTTACACTCTACTCTAACCAGGCCACCTTTCAGATGGCTCCAGATGGGGTTTACTTCATTCAAGTCAAAAACTGTCATAATGAAGACTTCATTTATACTAAATGATAAAGAGTATGCAGTTTCTGTATCCGACCGCAGGCCTACTATCCGACCGCAGGCCTACTATCCGACCGCAGGCCTACTATCCGACCGCAGGCCTACTATCCGACCGCAGGCCTACTATCCGACCGCAGGCCTACTATCAGACCGCAGGCCTACTATCCGACCGCAGGCCTACTATCCGACCGCAGGCCTACTATCCGACCGTAGGCCTACTATCCGACCGTAGGCCTACTATCCGACTGTAGGCCTACTATCCGACTGTAGGCTAGGTTGCCATGGAGTTGTCAGTCATCTCCTTTATGTAGAGGAGCACCACACACAGAGATTTTTTTTATCTAGGCAAGTCAAATTCTTATTTACAATGACGGCAGTTAACCCACTGTTCCTAGGCCTTGTTCAGGGGCAGAACGACAGATTTTTACCTTGTCAGCTCGGTTACTGGCCCAACGCTCTAACCACTAGGCTACCTGCCGCCCCTTACTGTAGGTTATACAACAAAGATTGTATTGAACTGCATAGGCTACATGGACTATATTAAGAAAATATAAATGATCTGTCCGTCATTAGCCGACAGATCAGGATTTCTTTAACTTCATTGTTGGTTAAGTGCTTGTAAGTAAGCATTTCATGGTCAGGTCGACACCTGTTGTATTCGGCATTTCATGGTCAGGTCGACACCTGTTGTATTCGGCATTTCATGGTCAGGTCGACACCTGTTGTATTCGGCATTTCATGGTCAGGTCGACACCTGTTGTATTCGGCATTTCATGGTCAGGTCGACACCTGTTGTATTCGGCATTTCATGGTCAGGTCGACACCTGTTGTATTCGGCATTTCATGGTCAGGTCGACACCTGTTGTATTCGGCATTTCATGGTCAGGTCGACACCTGTTGTATTCGGCATTTCATGGTCAGGTCGACACCTGTTGTATTCGGCATTTCATGGTCAGGTCGACACCTGTTGTATTCGGCATTTCATGGTCAGGTCGACACCTGTTGTATTCGGCATTTCATGGTCAGGTCGACACCTGTTGTATTCGGCATTTCATGGTCAGGTCGACACCTGTTGTATTCGGCATTTCATGGTCAGGTCGACACCTGTTGTATTCGGCATTTCATGGTCAGGTCGACACCTGTTGTATTCGGCATTTCATGGTCAGGTCGACACCTGTTGTATTCAGCGCAAGAGACAAATAACATCTGATTTGATGTCATGCTTAATACAACGTCATACAATGGAGTTGTCCTTATCAGTCCTGATCAACTCATGTCTTCCATGAATTCTCAATAAAAAGCTTGTGGAGGAAACATGTGGATCCACACAATTGTATGTTGGCATTTTTTACTTCACCTTTATTTAACCAGGTAGGCTAGTTGAGAACACCTTTATTTAACCAGGTAGGCCAGTTGAGAACACCTTTATTTAACCAGGTAGGCCAGTTGAGAACAAGTTCTCATTTACAACTGTGACCTGGCCAAGAGAAAACAAAGCAGTGCGACACAAACAACACAGAGTTACACATGGAATAAACAAACGTACAGTCAATAACACAATATAAAAAAGTCAGTATACAGCGTGTGCAAATGAGGTAAGATTAGGGAGGAAAGGCAATAAATAGGCCGTAGTGGCAAAATAATTACAATTTAGCAATTAAACACTGTAGTGATAGATGTGCAGATGAGGAATGTGCAAGTAGAGATACAGGGGTCCAAAGGAACAAAAAAATAACACTATGGGGATGAGATAGTTGGGTAGGCTATTTACAGATGGGCTATGTACAGGTGCAATGATCTGTAAGCTGCTCTGAGAGCTGATGCTTAAAGTTAGTGAGGGAGATATGAGTCTCCAACTTCAGTGATTTTTGCAATTCTTTCCAGTCATTGGCAGCAGAGAACTAGAAGGAAAGGCGGCCAAAGCAAGTGTTGGCTTTGGGGATGACCAGTGCAATAAACCTGCTGGAGCGCGTGCTACAGGTAGGTGCTGCTATAGTGACCAGTGAGTGAGCTGAGATAAGGCGGGGCTTTACCTAGCAGAGACTTATAGATGACCTGGAGCCAGTGGGTTTGGCGACGGATATGTAGTGAGGGCCAGCCAACGAGAGCATACAGGTTGCAGTGGTGGGTAGTATATGGGGCTTTGGTGACAAAACGGATGGCACTGTGATAGACTGCATCCAATTTGCTGAGTAGAGTATTGGAGGCTATTTTATAAATGACATCGCCGAAGTCAAGGATCGGTAGGATAGTCAGTTTTACGAGGGTGTTTGGCAGCATGAGTGAAGGATGCTTTGTTGAGAAATAGGAAGCCAATTCTAGATTTAAGAGTTTAGTATAACCAGACACCTAGGTATTTGTAATTGTCCATATTCTAAGTCAGAACCGTCCAGAACCGGCATTAACGAAAACAGCTATAGTGATCATGAATTGCTAAAGGGCACTTGATGATGAATATATAAGTGTCGTTTCAATTGTTAGTTAGATACAAAGTATATTTGTTTGAAATACTCCGGCATGAGAATATTGCAGGCCTATACGTCGAGATATGGCAGTCAACCCTCGGCTCCAGGGGGTAGGGCATATTTTCAAGGGGAAAAGGGCGTCACTGCCCTGGCCCGAGTGGAAAACTTCAACAAAACTTGATACATTGTAGTTACATCGCTCGCGTTCTAAAAGCAGAATGTTTCCAGCTGATGGAGCAGGGAAAA
Source organism: Oncorhynchus kisutch (assembly GCF_002021735.2). Classification (NCBI taxonomy): domain Eukaryota; kingdom Metazoa; phylum Chordata; class Actinopteri; order Salmoniformes; family Salmonidae; genus Oncorhynchus; species Oncorhynchus kisutch. Next base: position 38,016,460 of record NC_034198.2, on the reverse strand, counting down.
TAACAGTAACCGCAGCGGTAACTTCTGAGATAAAATGACAAGGACTCGTGGCGGGCTGGCACAATGTAGCCACTACATAGACAGCGTGCGACAGGTAACCTACCCGAAGTCAGGGATATTCGGTTGGGACGTTTCACTTACCCGAACCAGGTTGCTGACAGCTGCCTGCACCGCAGCCACGGGAGCCGTGAGATCCGGGATAGCTTTCCCGTCCACCTCACCTTCTTCGTGCATTATCACCAGATGGGATATCTGCTGAGCCACCGGCTCTAGGATACTTTCTATCGTCTTTGTGTGAAAAACCGGCATGATGAAAACTTGAGTCCGCTCTCCTATCCAAGAGGAAAAAAAGTATTGTCCCGTTTGGCTGTTTCAAAAGTTCCCTCTCTTGTTTGTGCCCCTGTAAAGTCTAAGGTTAATCCAACACTTTCCTAGCCCAGCACAGTTTCGCTCTCTGGGAACACTAACTACTCCCCTTGCAACCATCAACGTGAGAATCCCCAACCGCAGCTCTCGAAGAGTGAGCAACCTACCCGACAAAATGCTATGTCCGCCACCTGACCAATAAGAGAAATGGCACATATGTTACCGCAAATGCGATTGGCCACAGGCGGATGTCACTCTTTCCCGATAGGCTCCGCCTGTTCCACATAGTCGAGTTTGCTAGAGATGTGAGTTCTCCCCAAATTACGTAAACATTCTCATGCCCTAAAAAGGGAAATACGACTCTGTTGAGAGGAGCGAATTCCAACCAGCAAGGACAGACGGTGTAAATTGTAGTGACGCATCAGGTTTGACAATATGTTGGCAGAAGGGACTGAAATATAGCCGAGTTGCTTTTGGATATAGGCTATACCTCTGTCCATCTTATTTATTACGGTAGGATAAACAATGATATAATAGAATAGAATGGGGAAATGTTTTTGGCTTGGAATAAATAATTTCAAAATGGATAGAATCCACAGATATTGATTTAATAAATATTCCATTTGTACTACAGTTATGATACAACATATTACAGACTACAGCGCTCAAGTAATTATTCAAAGTATACCGGACCAGACGCCTACAACTAAATGTAATATTTATGGGTAAAATGTTTGTTTGAAGACTGAAACTGGTGTGATTTTACGAGCCTACGTTCAAGAGTTCAAGACTTATGGAGTCTACCCACTGCCAGCCCAGTGGCAATTGACCTCACTGTACATCCACCTATTCACAGTCGATCCTGTGAGTATTTAACGTTCTGTATCCAGTGACCTCACTATACATCCACCTATTCACAGTCGATCCTGTGAGTGTTTAAAGGTCTGTATCCAGTGACCTCACTATACATCCACCTATTCACAGTCGATCCTGTGAGTGTTTAAAGCTCTGTATCTAGTGGCAACACTATACATCCACCTATTCACAGTTGATCCTGTGAGTGTTTAAAGCTCTGTAACTAGTGGCAACACTATACATCCACCTATTCACAGTCGATCCTGTGAGTATTTATAGGGTCTGTATCCAGTGACCTCACTATACATCCACCTATTCACAGTCAATCCTGTGAGTGTTTAAAGCTCTGTATCCAGTGACCTCACTATACATCCACCTATTCACAGTCGATCCTGTGAGTGTTTAAAGCTCTGTATCTAGTGACATCGAGATCAGCCTCAGACATATTTATCATGTCGTTTTCACTTTCATACTTTAGTAGGGTGACACATTCAAACCACCTAGACTGGAGAAAAAGTATTTGATTAAAACACAGTGTAACATAAATAAAAGCATGGGCACATTTGTGTTACTAACTCTGGTCAAAACTATTTACTCTAGTTCTGGTCTACTTGTGTGTAGCATAACACATTTCTCAAATTCCATCTCCTCCCTTTACAACCTGAAATAACAATACTGCAGTATAAAAAACAACAACATACAACCAAACCCGTGAAGGAATTCCCTCGGATTCCCAGGGGGCTGCAAGGCAGCATCCTACTTCCTAATAAGGAAGTGTCTTAAAAAGAAAGAATCAAGGAAGTTGTTCTGTTTCAGACCTCATGTAAACATTCTATCTTGCAGTGTTTTATCAAAGATCCTGAAATATACAAGATTTAAATCTCGAATTTAAAGCTTATTTCAGAAGTTTTAATATAATCATCTTTGATATTTAATGAATCTCATTTAGGCTTGGATGTCTGACATGTCTGTGAAGTACACAGTCAGAATTCAGTAGTTAGTTCCATGTAGGGTAAAATACATGGAGTTGAAGAGTACACTGCGTCCCTCGAACACTGCACTAACATCATATAATCACTACTCACTACAGGATTACTGACATATAGCTGAATGCAGCCATTTCGGTTCCTCTCCAGGATCACTGCTATATAGCATAATGTAGCGTGCAAGCAACTGCAAATCACCATTATTTTGCAGTATCTTTCCATGATTACCACTCTTACTTAGATGGATCCATAATAATGTGATCATCCAAAAGGCCCATAGAGAATGGAGACGCTATAGAATAGGCCTAGATGACAGTACACCAGGAGGCCCATCTCTCTCTAGGAAGGCATGCCTGCAGGTAAGATAACCAAAGAGAAGAAGAGTCCATTCTAGATATAGAATCAAAGGAAAGCAGCAGGCCACCCCACAGTCCTGTGGGAATATAGGGAATAGGGTGCAATTTGAGACATAACCTTCCTTCTTACTCACTACAGCTGATAGAAGAACAGAAAGACACTGTCTGTCCACACAGACCTGATACAGATTTGTTGATAGTTTGTATTTAGTTCCTACTCAAACATTTCTGGTGGCATGAGTAAGTGTTAAGTGTTTGCACATTTCATTATTATAACTATTGTGAATTAAACAGATGCATACTGTGCTCCTATGATGCCGTGCTGTCGTTTGCTGTCTCAGGAATTGTCCTGATATTGCTGAAAGCCTTCTTTAGAATGCAGGGTTTAATTGCTAAATTGTAATTACTTCGCCACTATGGCACAGAGCAGTGCGCGTCAAGTTCTCCAGCACACACACAGAGCAGTGCGTGTCAAGTCCCACAACAGTTGTCATGACTTCCCTACCAGGCTGAAGACAAGGTAAGCCCCCCTCTTCTCCCCACTCTGTAACTCACCACTCAGACCTTTAAATGATCTGGAGAGACAGAGATCATTGTGCAAAGTAAGTATTAGAATATAGTCATGGACTAGGTATGAAATAAATATGTAAAAGAGTTTTAGCTAAATTACCCAAAAATAATAGTGAAGCTAATGTAATTCATTGTGTGAAAAACCATGACAAATTTAAATAAAGATTGTGTGTTACAAGCAGATAATATTTCTTGCCAATAGAGATGGAATTAGTCTTTCAACAGCTGCAATGCAACACCAACATGTCTCCTTTTATGGGTTGAATGGAATGAGTTGGAAAACTCAGGTTCACAACTATAGGCCTCTCATCAGGCACTAATACCACTGAAGAATTCCAAAAACATGGGCTAAATGTTTTTGCCATTAACTGACTAACCTCGCCACAGGCTAATAGCTACCACATACAGTAGAAGCATTGGTTCAACAGAAAGAGAGCTGGCTGGTGGACAAGGCTGTCAACTGACTGACACCTACAACACCACACAAATCATCTGTTATTAACAAGACCTGTAATTGGAGATATGAAGCATTCCTTTCATCCAGGTGACAAATTTAAGGCAAAACTCTAGCCTTAATTACGTTTAAATGGCCATCGGGTAAAAGATCTCAAACCTTGTGGTTCAAGGTTGACCACCGGTCCATTCAGATTCCAGATTCATGACCAGGTCGAGGCTCCTGCGTGGTGAGGATCGTGTGTGGGTGTTGTGGGTGGATTAAGGTGGTGTATGTTATTAGATAGTATGGTAACCACAGTACAAGCTGTCACTGGTGAGTCACTGGAAGGAGATCTTCCCCACATTTGCTACAGTAGACATTCAAGGTTAGAAGTTGGAACTGTTTTGTAATAACATTAGATTTGTGAGTAATATAAAAAATTATTTATTGTTGCCCTTTTTGAAAAAGACAGAAGTACAAAAATATGTTTACATTTCAGTAGTTAAAATACTTATATTCCTATATGTACAATTATACAACATGATATAGTGTCTATAACAGACCCTAAGGGGGTTATTTATGTGGGTACATAGACCCTGAGGAGGTCATTTCTGTGGGTACATAGACCCTAAGGGGGTTATTTATGTGGGTACATAGACCCTGAGGGGGTCATTTCTGTGGGTACATAGACCCTGAGGGGGTCATTTCTGTGGGTACATAGACCCTGAGGAGGTCATTCCTGTGGGTACATAGACCCTGAGGAGGTCATTCCTGTGGGTACATAGACCCTGAGGAGGTCATTCCTGTGGGTACATAGACCCTGAGGGGGTCATTTCTGTGGGTACATAGACCCTGAGGAGGTCATTCCTGTGGGTACATAGACCCTGAGGAGGTCATTCCTGTGGGTACATAGACCCTGAGGAGGTCATTTCTGTGGGTACATAGACCCTGAGGGGGTCATTCCTGTGGGTACATAGACCCTGAGGGGGTCATTCCTGTGGGTACATAGACCCTGAGGAGGTTATTTCTGTGGGTACATAGACCCTGAGGCGATGGAGGACAAGCCTGTTTTTTCTTCTATCCACTTGTTGTAGTTGGTCACTGCTGTGTACACGCCTGGTCGTAAGGTTCTAGAACACCCCTCGCCCCAACTGACGATTCCAAAAAGGAACATTAGATTATCCACCTCGCACACCATGGGTCCTCCGGAATCACCCTGGGAAAGAAAGAGAGAAATACCGTATAATATACGGCGAGACATTTTTTAAAATTGTTTTTGCTCTGTACCCAAGGATTTGAAGTGGTAAAATGACTGAGTGTCACCTTTAATTTGAGGTTATTTTCATTTCGAAATTACAGCACTTTTTGTACATAGTTCCCCCATTTTAGGTAACCAAAAGGTATTTGGACTAATTTACTTATATGTGTAGTAAAGTAGTCAAAAGTTAAGGATTTTGTCTCAAATTCCTAGCATCAATGGCTGCAGTACATCAAGCGTGTGACTCTACAAATGTGTTGGATGCATTTGCAGTTTGTTTTGGTTGTGTTTCAGATTATTTTGTGCCCAATAGAAATGAAATGGTAAATAATGCATTGTGTCATTTTGGAGTCACTTTCCTTATATTGTTCTTAAATGTCGTTCTGTTTTTACTTTGAATGACATTTTTTCCCCAAAAATATATATGAACTGCTGAGGAGAAATTGTAATGTCATGTCACTTCTGCATATCATACCTTGCACGCATCTTGACTCCAGTCCGGTCTCCCAGCACAGAACATGTTTTCTGTGATCAGGTTTCCGTAGTACGCCTTATCTGAGCAGACGTCATGGGCCAAAATGTTTACCGTTGCCTCCCTCAGGTACTGTGAATTGTACCATAAACCTTAATGAAGAAGGGACACAACGTAAGAAAAGCACTCAACAGGTAAATAAAAATCTGTTACGTGGGCATGAAAACAAGTCCATTTATCATGGGAAATGGATCATATCAAGTGATTGATACATTTAAAATAAGAGGTCTAGGATAGTATTGAAAAAGTGTCTCAGAATATTATATGGACCTGATCCTAGCTCAGCACTCCTACTCAGGGGTGACAGGTAGCTGAGCGCTCAGAGAAGACGAGCCAACAACCGGAGAAACCAGGTTTGCTGGTTAAAATCCCAGCTCAGAAAAATCTGGTGCGTAGTATCATCTTATATATGCTTATGCTTCTACACCTGCATTGCTTGCTGTTTGGGGTTTTAGGCTGTGTTTCTATACAGCACTTTGAGATATCAGCTGATGTACGAAGGGCTATATAAATACATTTGATTTGATTTAAATTTGATATACCATTGCCTTCCATTGTGCCCTTGAGCAAGGCACTTAACCACCTATAATTACTCCAGGGAGGCGGTGCAATGTGCCCGACTCATTGCTTCCAGAACTTCAGGGGGTGTATGTGTGTCTCAGAGGGTTGTGAGCATAAACTCACATTTCTATTCTCTGTAAGTTAATGGACAAATAAGGCACATCTCGTCTTCTCACATACGCGTGTCTTCTCACATACGCGTGTCTTCTCACATACGCGTGTCTTCTCACATACGCGTGTCTTCTCACATACGCGTGTCTTCTCACATACGCGTGTCTTCTCACATACGCGTGTCTTCTCACATACGCGTGTCTTCTCACATACGCGTGTCTTCTCACATACGCGTGTCTTCTCACATACGCGTGTCTTCTCACATACGCGTGTCTTCTCCTGCTCTGAGATGCTTTATGAACACTGGCCCTGGTATGTTGTAGATGATCCTCCTTACCCTCCTTCTGTCTTCCGTAGCCTGCTATCTCACAGGAGGATCCCGCGCCGAGGGCCTGGCGTGCCGGGGGCAGGCAGACAGTCCTCACAGAGCTGCTCTCCACTGCACACTGACCATCTACAGCCTTTAACTTCAGTAGAGCTGTATGAGGAAAACACATCAACCACTCTGCGTTGTTATCATGACACTCTCAAATACTATGACACGTATACTGAAGTTTCAAACTTTACATTCACAGAACATACAAACTCAACAAATCAATACCACAGTGAGATTGGAATTCAATCGCCTATTACCAGATCTGTTTGTACCAACTCTTCTGGTCATTGGCGTGAGAGGATTTGGCACAGACAGCGCAAACAGATGGGACATAAAAGCAGTGTTTAATTCGTACCGATGTCATTGTTGAAGTTGCCTTCGCTGTTTTCGAACTCTGCGTGCACGATGACCTCTTCCACCTGAAAGGTCTGTTCTTTGGTGTCGTCAGTCTCATTGATGGCACTCTTCCCCAGAGTGACGAAGAGGCTGCAGGCTTTAGTTTGAGAGCTGTGTGTGGAAACCCAAACATTTGTTTTTACACTGCTGCTTCTCGCTGTTTATTATCTACGCATAGTCACTTTACCCCTTCCTACATATAGAGATTTACCTCGACGAACCTGTACCCCCGCACTTTGGTGTTGAATGTTTTGGCTGGTGCAATCACATATCCCCTTTAAGGGATTAACTATTTACTGCACTGGGATAAATCAGGGTTTCTCGGTAGTCTTAAACAAATCTACTTTGAAACTAAATGTACACACCTCACACACATGGTTATGGGCTTAAAAAAGAAGACATCTTTACCATGTATAAAGATGTAGAGATATAGAGTTGAAATGTATTAATGTTGAGTTTGCATCCTAATATTACACTTTATATACACACATCCCAGAAGACTGAAATATAACAAAACAGTTTGACATAGAAACACCCGATTTTCAGGCGTAAAAAATAAATGGGCCACCCGAGTAGTCATAGGCGCTGCACTGCAGTGCCACAAGAGATCCTGGTTCGAGTCCAGGCTCTGTCGCAGCACACCGCCACCGGGAGACGCATGGGGCAGCACACAATTGGCCCTAGCGTCGTCCGGGTTAGGGGAGGGTTTGGCCGGCAGGGATGTTCTTGTCCCATCGCACTCTAGTGACTTCTGTGGTGGGCTGGGAGCAGTGCACGCTGACACGGTCGCCAGGTGTATGGTGTTTCCTCCGACACATTGGTGCGGCTGGCTTCCGGGTTAAGCGGGCATTGTGTCAAGAAGCAGTGCGGCTTGGTTGGGTTGTGTTCGACCTTTGCCTCTCCCGAGTCCGAACGACAGTTGCGTCGATGACACAAGACAAACTACCAATTGGATACCACGAAAAAGGGGTAAAAAGTACAACATTTACAAGTAATTATGTTAATGAATTATGTTAATGAATTATGTTAATGATTTATGCTAATGAATTATGTTAATTAGTTATGAAACATATGAACATTCCACCCATAAGGCCCACCAGGTCATTTAACTCCAGGAAACGGGCGCCAAAGTTCGATCTTATATTATTTTATCAGCCAGAAAACAACATCTGACGAGGGGCCCGGGTCCTATCATAAAGGACACTGGTACTGTACTCCCTCACTGGCTTGTTACCATTGAGAAATGTCAGCGCTGCCTCTTACAGTACCTGTCAGGGAAGCAATGGGCAGCAGACAGAACCCAGCAGGGAGAGATCAGACTTCCCCCACAGCGGAACACGTTCTCTTTAGACTGACGGCTCCTCCAGAATATGGCAGCCATCCACGGGTGGGATTCCACAGCGGCAACTGTCCCTCCTACGATCTTCATCTGCTTCCTGGTACGCTGGCCACACGTGGACTCTGTCAGACTGGACGCTGTGACAGGGGAACCAAACCAATTGCAATGAAAACAAGACTGAAAGAGCATTGGGAAAATGTTAAGTTGATTTAATGTATATTCTTTCATGTATATTCATATTGCTATATGAATTGAACAGAATGAGCATGGAAGAAGGATAGTTACATATTATATTTAGAATTCTATTCATTTTGTACGGTAGCAAGACCAAGCAAATTGATCTCACCTGTGTCTGGTACAGTGGGCTCAGTGGGCTCGGTGGGCAGATCATCAAGTGGACCTGCAAGATGTTGTGAAGTTGATACCACTATACATTACAGCCCAAAATAGCGTTGTAATACCATGGTGATAGTATGGTTACATGTTACTCACAATCAAAACCTACAAGTGATGAAACAATCAAAACAACCGTTAAGGAGAGAGAGAGAGAATGAAAAGAAGGTAAATGTACCTGTCTCCACAGGTACGCCACAGCGAGGGATATCACAGTATTCCTGTACCTGCTCCACACCCTTCATTACATAACACCACGGACGACGTTTGTATTCCAGATTCCTGAAGTTAAAAAAATGGATTTCCTCATAACGCGCTGCACATTTGCATTTACGAACAACTAACTGTTGAGGGAAACATCTGAACAGTCCAATCTCAAATGGCACCCTATTCCCTGTATTGTGCCCTGGTCAAAAGTAGTGCCCTACAGTATATAAGGGGCCCTGGTCAAAAGTAGTGCACTATACAGGGGGCTCTGGTCAAAAGTAGTGCACTATATAAGGGGCCCTGGTCAAAAGTAGTGCACTATATAGGGATTAGGGTGCCATTTGAGAGTGGGATAAAGGCCCCTACCTGCAGTAGTTGTGCCTCCCGGAGTAGACGTCAGACCCCATCAGGCGTTTTCTGGTGTCCAGGTCCCACCCCACACACCTGCGCCCACTCTCTGACTGAGACACTTTGCCTCTGTAGTACATCCCAGTTCCCGTGTAGCAGGAGGCTGCTGTATCTGAGGGAAAATACAAAATAATGAACCATATTGATCGATTGACTGATTATGTTGTCTTTCGTTGTCCTTCATGAGAAAATTATTTCCACAGCTCAACAAGTTAGATATGTACAAGTACACACACACACACACACACACACAGTGTCGCTGTGTGTGTGTGTATGTGTATATGTGTGTGTGTGTGTGTGTGTGTATTGGACAATTCACTAGGATCCATCTATTTGCTGGTGGGAGTACAGCTGTGCTCTCCACATACAAACGACTGGACGCTCTAACACACACACACACACACACACACAGCGACACTGTGTGTGTGTGTGTGTGTGTGTTAGAGCGTCCAGTCGTTTGTATGTGGAGAGCACAGCTGTACTCCCACCAGCAAATAGATGGATCCTAGTGAATGGTCCAATACACACACACACACACACACACACACACACACACACACACACACACACACACACACACACAATCTTAACAAGAAAAGGTTTCTCCTCCCCATCAAGTCAAAGTGTCAGAGGTACAGTAATTGTTAAGTGTCTAAATGTAAAAGAGTGCTTCTTACCTAACTCACAGTGTTTGCCACCGTAACCAACTGTGCATAAGCAGAACATGTGTTCTCCGGACAGGGCAGGGACAGAGGTGCCACCATGACGACAGAGGCCACCTAGAAACAGTAACAGGTGAATACATTTAGTTATTTATTTTTTATTAAAAGAGTGAGAAGCTCTGTGTACACGTGGTAAAGATATATTTGATTGTTGTATATTTGGTTGACGTAGAGCTGAATTGAGCTCGATGTACCTGATCTTTTTCGGTAGGGGAAATTAGAAATCTGTCTTTTCTGTCTCAGCAAGCCCTGTGAAGAACAGAAATCCGTTATGAAAAAACATTGTGATACGATACAGCACTGGCTCTACACGGATGCAGTATTGTTATGGACATCAGACAAATACATGGTTATGTTCAGTGGTGTAAAGTACTATAGTAAAATACTTGAAAGTACTACTTAAGTCTGTTTTTTGTTTCTTCTGTACTTTACTATTTATATTTTTTTGCCAACTTTTACTTTACTAAATTCCTAAAGTGAAATAATGTATTTTTTACTCCATGCATTTCCCCTGACACCCAAAAGTACTCATTACATTTTGAATGCTTAGCAGGACAGGAAAATGGTCCAATTCACACACGTATCAAGGTAATATCCCTGGTCATCCCTACTGCCTCTGATCTGACGGACTCACTAAACACACATGCTTCCTTTGTAAATTATGTCTGAGTGTTGGAATGTGCCCCTGGCTATCCCTACATTAAAAAAACTAGAAATGGTGTCGTCTGGTTTCCAGACGGATTATATAAGGATTTTTAAATGATTTATTTATACTTTTACTTTTGATACTAAAGTATATTTTAAACCAAATACTTTTAGACTTTTACTCAAGTAATATTTTACTGGGTGACTTTCACTTTTACTTCAGTCATTGTCTATTAAAGTAGCTTTACTTTTACTCAAGTATGACGATTGGATACTTTTTCCACCAATGTTTTACATTCCTCTGATGAATACAGGAATCATTCCTGAAACTTTGATAATGAATCTTAAAATACTAATAGACATGGCAAAAAAAATGTGCTGCAATGTAACACACAACTCCAGTTGTTTAACTCCTTACCGTCTCACTCTGTGACACCCCTGCCAGGGTGGTTGTCAAAATCAGCAGCAAAATAGTCCTTCCCATCTCTCTCTTTGCTCGGTAAAGTATCTATTGTACTTCTTGCACAAAGAGTTTGGAGAAATCGTGTGGTTCAGGACTATGCAGTGTTTCTCAGTAGTACTCCTCGGATCTCACGGAAGGGCAAAATGTTTCTCTGCTGCTTATATAGAGTGAGGAACAGATGTGATTGGTTGAGAAGGAAGCTCGTTGACAGGTTGGGCATGTCTAACCCGTGTGAAGAAACACCGTGGGATTATCACAGGAAGACACAATCCTTATTGATGATTCATGTTTGATTCTACAGAATGAGCAGCACTCGACAACTGTCAGGAAACATGCCAAAACACATGATGATTACGAACAGATGTAAATCAGTTCACTGAATATGACTGTTATACACTATGGACTGAATATGTGAAGACCATATTAAGTAGAATAATGACAGATCCCTTAGTCGGTTTTTCTTTAGGTTCCTTTCGAAAAAAACAAACAAACCTCTTGTTTGGTTTTCCCAACCGGTGACTGTAGAACCAGTCACACCAGTGAAACCATGACAACCTCCTAACCGATACCAGTTTGGCAACTGGCAGTTTGGCAATGGCCACAGCCGAAATGATGTTGAGCATTTGTTTTATTCCACTTCACGACATCAGACATCAGGGGAAATTCTGTTTGGATCCAGGCTGGCCAACCTCAAACAAAATAGTTTTTTTTAGAATATGTAAACTGGTTGAACGCAGGCATTGAAACACAGGAAATTAAACTCTTTAGTGTTGTTTATGAGGTTGCTGCATGATTGTACACATATTTCAATAGGCCACAAAATGTCAAAACAATCCGACATCTAAAAGGAGTATTTTTTTTTAATGTACCATATTGAAAGAGTTATTCAACCCAACTTTATCATTTGTTGCAGATGTGATCTGCAAGATCACTGCATATCTTGCCTACGGTCACAGTTTTCCTCCTCTTCGTCTGAAGAAGAGAGGCGAGAAGGATCGGAAGACCAATATGCGTCGTGGTAAGTGTCCATGGTTTTAATAGGAAAGCTAAAAACATGAACACAATTACAAAACCAGAACCGTGAAAACCGAAACAGCCCTATCGGGTGCAGTAAACACAAAGACAGGAAACAATCACCCACAAAATACCCGAAGAATATGGCTGCCTAAATATGGTTCCCAATCAGAGACAACAATAAACACCTGCCTCTGACTGAGAACCAATCTAGGCAACCATAGACAACTAAACTGAACACAACCCCATAAATCTACAAAAAAAACCTAGACAAGACAAAACACATAAATCACCCATGTCACACCCTGGCCTAACCAAGATAATAAAGAAAACAAAGATACCTAAGGACAGGGCGTGACACGTACCTATTAGAATTTCCTGAAATGATGGGTAACATAAAAAACATTGGACCTGACACCTGATATTTCTATGACATAGACTGGCCAGGTGAATCCAGGTGAAAGCTATGATCCTTTGTTGATGTTACCTGTTAAATCACCTACAATCGGTGTAAATAAAAGGGTGGAGACAGGTTAAAGGAGGATTTTTAAGCCTTGAGGTAATTGAGATATGGAATGTGTATTTGTGCCATTCAGAGGGTGATTTAAATGCCTTTGATCGGGGTACGGTAGTAGGTGCCAGGTGCAACGGTTTGAGTGTATCAAGAACTGCAACGCTGCTGGGTTTTTAATGCTCAAAAATGTCCCTTGTGTATCAAGAATTATCCACCACCCAAAGGACATCCAGACAACTTGAGAAATTAAAGCCAGCAGTCTGCACTTTAACCTGGTAGTAAGTTAAAGCCGGCAGTCTGCACTTTAACCTGGTAGTAAGTTAAAGCCAGCAGTTCTTGCATTTCTTGTACCACCCTTATGGGAAAAACCACATGAATTTCAAATGTGAACAATAGATCTCGTGTGATCTAATTTGATCAAATGTGAAATGAATGTGACAACATGGGGATGCAAAGTTTCAACTACACATGACAAGATTTGAGCATGTCACGTTCTGCCCTTAGTTATTTTGTCTCTTTGTTTTAGTATGGTCAGGGCGTGAGTTGGGTGGGTTGTCTATGTTCCGTTTTCTATGTTGTGTTTGCGTTTGGCCTGGTATGGTTCTCAATCAGAGGCAGGTGTCGTTAGTTGTCTCTGATTGAGAATCATACTTAGGTAGTCTTTTCCCACTTGTGTTTCGTGGGTGTTTATTTTCTGTTCTGTGTTTTATTTCACCGGTCAGGACTGTTCGTTTGTTGTTTTTTGTTTCAGTGTTCACTATTCGTATTACAAATCAAGATGAACACTTACCATGCTGCGCTTTGGTCCTCTCCTTCATACGACGACTGTTACAGAGCACCTGAAAACTCAGGTCGTAAATGTAATTTAGAATATATTACTTTGAACATTACTTCAATTTAAACAGTCATGGTCCCCTGTAGGCTTCGTATAGTTCCCGGTTTGGTCCAGGAACATTATTAGAATGTTGTGTCTTGGTCCCCTGTAGGCTTCGTATAGTTCCCGGTTTGGTCCAGGAACATTATTAGAATGTTGTGTCTTGGTCCCCTGGAGATTTCTCTTGTGGTAAGAATAAGGTACATCTACAAATAGTTATTGTATTTTTACAGCTAAACTTAGATGTTAAAGGATGATATACAGCAGTATATTGATTATTTGGGATTCAACCTCCCTTGAGATTTGAACTCGCTGTCACGATCGTCATAATGAATAGACCAAGGCGCAGCATGTATAGAGTTCCACATATTTTTAATAAATCATAACTCACCAAACCAGCAAACTAAACATGCCGTTCTGTGCTACTCACAGGAAGCTACACAAACACAATGGGGAAATGGCTTCCTAAATATGATCCCCCAATTAGAGACAACGATAAACAGCTGCCTCTGATTGGGAACCATACCAGGCCAACATAGAAAAATTAAACACCTAGATAACCCACCCTAGTCATTGTCATGCCCCAACCACCATAGAGAATAAACAGCTCTCTATGGTCAGGGCGTGACACTCACAACCTCTTGGTTGCTAAGCTACCTGAAGTTTCCTCTGCACCACCAGGTCTGTGGCCATACGTGAAATTGGCAAGAATACATTTCGGCACTTTTCCTAAAGATGCAGTAAAGATAAAGTTAATATATTTAATAACTTGAAGGTGTTATCTCTATAAAATGACAGTATGCTGCTCTATTCTGATTTCAACTACTGTAAAATCTTGTACTGTGACCACAAATGGGACTCAGCCTTAAACGGGAGCTAGACCACCAGATCTGTGAGCACAAAAGAGATATGGCCACAGATTTATTGTCAAGAATGCATTTCTACACTTTGTTAAAAGTTGCCCAGAATCAAGCAAATAATTGTCCAATTATCACCACCAATATAAACTACCATTGCTCAAGGACACTTGACGGAGAGTATAACATACATTCTTTGAACCTCTTGGTGGGGGAGGCGGTGAATCCATTTTCATGCAGTGCCACCAGGTTCATACTAATTGCTTGGAACATATATTAACAGACTCAAAAAATAAGGGTGTGGTTAGGGTAGACTAGTGTTGTTCCCTGGGGTACACAAAGGTCAAAAGTACACTTCAAGGGTACACATATGAACTCACATGGTACAGTTTGGTAGCTATAATGGGAACTTTTTCTACCAAATATTTTGAATATAAGGTACGATCATCACTGCACTTTGATAGGTGGGGGCAATGTACTGGTGAGGCTCATTTGCATATTATGGGGCGTTGTCAAATCCTTGCTTCAGGGCCTGAGCTACAGGCAGTTAGATTTGTGCATGTCATTTTAGGCAAAACATTTTAAAAAGGGGGCCGATCCCTTAAATGACATTTTCCTAGTTGTCTTGAGTACTTTCTTATGTCATTCTCACTAGCACGAAAAGTTTTGATAGTGGTTGGACCATCAAATAATTGGCATGTACATTACTCTTACAGAATTTCTATGTGGGTGAAGATATTGGAAATCAAAGCCTATTGGATGAAAACGTGTTTTTAATCAGGACAGAAAACTTTACAACAGACTTTTCCCAACATAACATAGGTACAGCAGATCCCCCACTTTTAAATATGCCTTTAGAGGCCATGTGTAACGGATGTGAAACGGCTAGCTTAGTTAGCGGTGGTGCGCGCTAAATAGCGTTTCAATCGGTGACATCACTTGCTCTGAGACCTTGAAGTAGTAGTTCAGTACTCATCTTTAAAACAAAAAGCAATTTAGGTCAAAATAGTTCATACTAACAAAGGAAATAGAGGGACTGACAGTACAGAAAGAAATTGTCTTCATTATAGAAATACTACCAAAAAGAACGACTGAAACTTGTTACAGATGATGGAGTTACCCATCATTCACCAAACAATACTTTAAAAGAGGAAGCAAAGTACTTTCAGCATATAGTTTTCGTTTCAGTCTCCTCCATCTCCACTAACCAGAATGTATTGTAAGGACTTTTTGTTCTATTAACAATGTAAAGAAAGACTCATGTGAAGGCCAAATTACAGAAGAAGAACTTATTGATGCAATTAAAGCCTTTAAGTCCAGGAAAAATCCAACTAGAAGGTCTGATTTCACTATTACTGAAATAGGACCCAGGTGGTAATTATAAAGATCCAGTCCACTTAAAACATTGAAGGCATTGAAGGCTCCTTACACTTCAGTGTTCTGACTCTACCAAAATGCATGGCGCATAGAATTAAAAAGGTATTGTCGGATATTATTCATCCTAATCAGACAGATAAAGGTCACAATAACTTTCTGCCAAAATGTTTCCAGTAACCTACAGGACACTGGCTACCACTAGCAATCTTGCCCGTGAACTACTATGCTTTCACTGACTCTTCTGTTGACAACATGCATATCACTTGCTGATTGGCAGCATACAGTAACAGAGGCGGCCTATCAGAAGATTGCAGGCGTGGCTTATTCGAGGCATGGCTTTCAGCTGGGTCTGTTTGGTCTCCCGAAAAGGGAATGTCATCCCAGTTAATGTGGTCTGTTCATAAATCTTCTACTTCTTTACTGTCAGTTCTGTAGCCGTGATTAAGTCTGACGAAAGTACATGTGATATCAAAGGACAATATTTCAATGAAAGGTAGTCACCACCACTTCAATATGCTGAGACACGTGAATCGCTCATATACAGTAAGAAAATGGTGAACATTTTAGTGATGAGATTTTGGCTCCAAGATTAGAATGTAGCTCTAAATCAAATCAAATGTATTTATATAGCCCTTCGTACATCAGCTGATATCTCAAAGTGCTGTACAGAAACCCAGCCTAAATCCCCAAACAGCAAGCAATGCAGGTGTAGAAGCACGGTGGCTTCTACACCTACCACACTATCAGGGCAGTGAGTGCGATGGATCAGCTACAGTAAGTTACTGTCAATGTAATAACAACCCACTTCTAACTAGGTGACAGTAAGTTAATGAGCAAACCAGCTGTCATTATTAAGCTACTGGAAAACATACAGTAACCTCGTAACACTGCAGCTCTTGATTGTCACAAAAGATTGCAGAACTGACCATGTCAAAAACAGGTGCTCAACCTTCATCAACATAACAATAAAACAACTTAAACTGGTATAACATTTCCACTGAGGGTTGACACAAATACAAATATAACATATTTTAGACCATGCCCCCAAATATACTAATAAACCCCTACCACATTACCACCACATACATTTCAAAGTACAGTAACGATTGCACCTAATGCTGCATTCGTAACCAAGTGGGAATTGGGAATTTACATACGTCTGGAAAAAAACGATGCGAACAGCCCTCCAACTGGTAATTACTATTGGGAAAAGTGTATATCATCCATGAGCTCCGATTTCTCCCACATGCTGACCTCTGACTATTCTCTCATCGTTGATTTATTAAAATTATTTCATCAATTTTAGTTTTTTCTGTATAGTTCTCTAATGTTGGTGGGGCATATTATTCTGTTTTAATGTTACTCCTCAATCACTTTGATAAATATAAGTGTTTCATGAGTGTATTTTTAACAAAGCTGAGATTTACTTTGAAGTCCAAATTGTAGGAATGCAGGTGATGCCAGTAACTGACACAGAAATGGCATAGCAGGAAGATCATAGTGCTGTGAACCAAGAGGTTGTGAGTTAAAATCGCAGTTAATTAATAATCAAATATTTAAGTTGAAATCTGCATATTAAAAGAGTTGTGTGTGTACCAACTCATTTTTGTTTGCAGGGAATCACCTGTGAAATGAAATGTGAACATTTGAATCCACATGTGAAAGGTTATGTAATCACATGAAAATCCACATGTGAAGTGTCCCAAAAACACATGATTTGTGGAAATATCATGTGAAATCATGTTTTTTTTTCTATAAAGACAGAAGGGGATAGAGCCCGACAGCTCTCGATGGTGCAGTTCGTGAGGGTCCTTGATCGAGCCACTCATATCACTTCATGATGACAGAAGTAAGTGTTACTGCACATTTCCCTGTCGCTTGATCAAAATGAGAAAAAAAATCTGGAATCTTGACACATAGACTCCAATCGATCGTGCCAATGTTGCAGAGTCCTTACCACGGGTGCTTCCTGTTTACGTTTCTGTCTATAGGTAGGGAGGAGCAGAATGGAGGTGTCATCTGATTTGCCAAAGGGAGGGCGGGGGAAGGCCTTGTAGCCATCCTGGAAGGGATATAGTGTTTGATGCGTGTGTAGCACATGAGATGTGTAGACATCATTTCGGTAGCGTTTTCTTATTAACATTTCCTTTATTATATTATCTTTATTAAGGTCCAGTTCCTTGAGGGCCGTTACAGCGTCGGTTTAGGGGTGAATATACACAGCAGTGACAATGACGCAAGAATATTCTCCCGGGAAGGAAATGCGGTCTCCATTTGATGGTGAGGTATTCCAGATCGGGAGAACAAAAGGAACTTTAGTTCCTGTACTTCATCACAATCACACCATGAGTTGTTAACCCCTTCGCCTCTCTTTTTCCTGGAGAGTAGGTTTTTCCCTGTTCGCCCGATGGACGGAGAACCATGCTGGCTAAATGGACGGGGACAGTATATCCCGGAGAGAGCCATGATTCCTTGAAACAGAGTATGTTACAGTTCCTGATGTCTCTCTAGAAGGAGATCCTCGCCCTGAGCTTGTGTACTTTATGCCCAGGGACTGAGCATTAGTGAATAGTATACTCGGAAGTGGTGGACGGTATGCACACCGTCTGAGTCTGACCACTTCTTCTTCCTCTTCTCCTGCGTCTGCGTTTATGGTACTGCAAAGTTGGCTAAGAGCTAGAAAAAGGGCGACCGTGTCTGTCGGCGCCATCTTGTTCACGGGCCATAACCCGATACGCTACGGTTCTACTTAATCAAACTCCCTTGTTGGCTTTTCAAATCAAATCAAATCGCATTTGTCACATGCACCGAATACAACAGGTGTAGGTAGACCTTACAGAGAAATGCTTTTTTACAAGCCCTTAAGCAACAGTGCAGTTTTAAGAAAAATAAGTCTTCAGAAATAGATTAGTAAAACATTTTTCATAAAAGTTACAAATAATTAAACAGCAGCAGTAAAATAACAATAGAGAGGCTTTATACAGGTGGTACTGGTACAGAGTCAATGTGGAGGCTATATACAGGGGGTACTGGTACAGAGTCAATGTGGAGGCTATATACAGGGGGTACTGGTACAGAGTCAATGTGGAGGCTATATACAGGGGGTACTGGTACAGAGTCAATGTGGAGGCTATATACAGGGGGTACTGGTACAGAGTCAATGTGGAGGCTATATACAGGGGGGGTACTGGTACAGAGTCAATGTGGAGGCTATATACAGGGGGTACTGGTACAGAGTCAGTGTGGAGGCTATATACAGGGGGTACTGGTACAGAGTCAATGTGGAGGCTATATACAGGGGGGGTACTGGTACAGAGTCAATGTGGAGGCTATATACAGGGGGTACCGGTACAGAGTCAATGTGGAGGCTATATACAGGGGTACTGGTACAGAGTCAATGTGGAGGCTATATACAGGGGTACTGGTACAGAGTCAATGTGGAGGCTATATACAGGTGGTACTGGTACAGAGTCAATGTGGAGGCTATATACAGGGTATTACGGTACAGAGTCAATGTGGAGGCTATATACAGGGGGTACCAGTACAGAGTCAATGTGGAGGCTATATACAGGGTGACTGGTACAGAGTCAATGTGGAGGCTATATACAGGGTATTACGGTACAGAGTCAATGTGGAGGCTATATACAGGGTATTACGGTACAGAGTCAATGTGGAGGCTATATACAGGGGGTACCAGTACAGAGTCAATGTGGAGGCTATATACAGGGTGACTGGTACAGAGTCAATGTGGAGGCTATATACAGGGGGTACCGGTACAGAGTCAATGTGGAGGCTATATACAGGGTGACTGGTACAGAGTCAATGTGGAGGCTATATACAGGGTGACTGGTACAGAGTCAATGTGGAGGCTATATACAGGGGGTACCGGTACAGAGTCAATGTGGAGGCTATATACAGGGTGACTGGTACAGAGTCAATGTGGAGGCTATATACAGGGGGTACCGGTACAGAGTCAATGTGGAGGCTATATACAGGGTGACTGGTACAGAGTCAATGTGGAGGCTATATACAGGGTGACTGGTACAGAGTCAATGTGGAGGCTATATACAGGGTGACTGGTACAGAGTCAATGTGGAGGCTATATACAGGGGGTACCGGTACAGAGTCAATGTGGAGGCTATATACAGGGTGACTGGTACAGAGTCAATGTGGAGGCTATATACAGGGTGACTGGTACAGAGTCAATGTGGAGGCTATATACAGGGTGTACCGGTACAGAGTCAATGTGGAGGCTATATACAGGGTGACCGGTACAGAGTCAATGTGGAGGCTATATACAGGGGGTACCGGTACAGAGTCAATGTGGAGGCTATATACAGGGGGTACCAGTACAGAGTCAATGTGGAGGCTATATACAGGGTGTACCGGTACAGAGTCAATGTGGAGGCTATATACAGGGTGACCGGTACAGAGTCAATGTGGAGGCTATATACAGGGGGTACCGGTACAGAGTCAATGTGGAGGCTATATACAGGAGGTACCAGTACAGAGTCAATGTGGAGGCTATATACAGGGTGTACCGGTACAGAGTCAATGTGGAGGCTATATACAGGGTGACCGGTACAGAGTCAATGTGGAGGCTATATACAGGGGGTACCGGTACAGAGTCAATGTGGAGGCTATATACAGGGGGTACCAGTACAGAGTCAATGTGGAGGCTATATACAGGGTGTACCGGTACAGAGTCAATGTGGAGGCTATATACAGGGTGACCGGTACAGAGTCAATGTGGAGGCTATATACAGGGGGTACCGGTACAGAGTCAATGTGGAGGCTATATACAGGGGGTACCGGTACAGAGTCAATGTGGAGGCTAAATACAAGGGGTACCGGTACAGAGTCAATGTGGAGGCTATATACAGGGGGTACCGGTACAGAGTCAATGTGGAGGTTATATACAGGGTGACTGGTACAGAGTCAATGTGGAGGCTATATACAGGGTGACTGGTACAGAGTCAATGTGGAGGCTATATACAGGGTGACTGGTACAGAGTCAATGTGGAGACTATATACAGGGGGTACCGGTACAGAGTCAATGTGGAGGTTATATACAGGGTGACTGGTACAGAGTCAATGTGGAGACTATATACAGGGGGTACCGGTACAGAGTCAATGTGGAGGCTATATACAGGGTGACTGGTACAGAGTCAATGTGGAGGCTATATACAGGGTGACTGGTACAGAGTCAATGTGGAGGCTATATACAGGGGGTACCGGTACAGAGTCAATGTGGAGACTATATACAGGGGGTACCGGTACAGAGTCAATGTGGAGGCTATATACAGGGTGACTGGTACAGAGTCAATGTGGAGGCTATATACAGGGTGACTGGTACAGAGTCAATGTGGAGGCTATATACAGGGGGTACCGGTACAGAGTCAATGTGGAGGCTATATACAGGGGGTACCGGTACAGAGTCAATGTGCAGGCTATATACAGGGTGTACCAGTACAGAGTCAATGTGGAGGCTATATACAGGGGGTACCAGTACAGAGTCAATGTGGAGGCTATATACAGGGTGTACCGGTACAGAGTCAATGTGGAGGCTATATACAGGGGGTACCGGTACTGAGTCAATGTGGAGGCTATATACAGGGGGTACTGGTACAGAGTCAATGTGGAGGCTATATACAGGGGGTACTGGTACAGAGTCAATGTGGAGGCTATATACAGGGGGTACCAGTACAGAGTCAATGTGAGGCTATATACAGGGGGTACCGGTACAGAGTCAATGTGGCAGGCTATATACAGGGTGTACCAGTACAGAGTCAATGTGGAGGCTATATACAGGGGGTACCAGTACAGAGTCAATGTGGAGGCTATATACAGGGTGTACCGGTACAGAGTCAATGTGGAGGCTATATACAGGGGTACCGGTACTGAGAGTCAATGTGGAGACTATATAAGGGGGTAACTGGTACAGGAGTCATGTGGAGGCTATATACAGGGGGTACCAGTACAAGTCAATGTGGAGGCTATATACAGGGGGTACCAGGTACAGAGTCAATGTGGAGGCTATATACAGGGGTACTGGTACAGAGTCAATGTGGAGGGCTATATACAGGGGGTACCCGTACAGAGTCAATGTGGAGGCTATATACAGGGGTACCGGGAACAGAGTCAATGTGGAGGCTATATACAAGGGGGTACCAGTACGAAGTCAATGTGGAAGGCTATATACAGTAGAGCATGTGGAGGCTATATACAGGGGGTAGCCGGTAACAGAGTCAATGTGGGAGGCTATAATACAGGCGGTACCAGGTACAGAGTCATGTGGAGGCTATATACAGGGGGTACCAGGTACAGAGTAATGTGGGAGGCTATATACAGGGGGTACCAGTACAGAGTCAATGTGGAGAGCTATATACAGGGGCTACCGGTACAGAGTCAATGTGGAGGCTATATACAGGGCGCGAGGTACCAGTACAGAGCAATGTGGGAGCTATTATACAGGGACGTACCGCGTACAGAGTCAATGTGGAGCTATATACAGGGGGGTACCAGTACAGAGTCAATGTGGGAGGCTATATACAGGGGGTACCGGGTACAGAGTCAATTGGAGGCTATATACAGGGGTGTGCGCGGACGGTACTGGCTACCGAGAGTCAATTGTGGAGGCTAATATACAGGGGGTACCGCGTACAGATGCAATGTGAGGCTATATACAGGGGGACCGGTACAGAGTCAATGTTGGAGGCTATATACAGGGTGACTGTACAGAGTCAATGTGGAGGCCTATTATACAGGCTGGGTGTACCTGGTACAGAGTCCAAGGTGGATGGCCTATTATACAGGGAGGTACCGGTTACAGAGTCAATGTGGAGGCTATATACAGGCAGGACGGTTACAGAGTTCAATGTGGCGGCTATATTACAGGGTATGTACCTGTACAGAGTCAATTGTGAGGCCTATATCAGGGGGTACCAGTACAGAGTCATTGTGGAGAGCTATATACAGGTGTAACCGGTACAGAGTCAATGTGGAGGGCTATATACAGGGGGGTACCCGGGTACTGAGTCAATGTGGAGGCATTATACAGGGCGGTACTGTACAGAGTCAATGTGGAGGGCTATATACAGTCGAGACTGGTAAACAGAGTCAATGGGGAGGCTATATACAGGGGGTACCAGTACAGAGTCAATGTGGAGGCTATATACAGGGGGTCCGTACAGAGTCAATGTGGCAGGCCTATATACAGAGGGTACCAGTACGAGTCAATGTGGAGGCTATATACAGGGGCGGTACCAGTACAGAGTTCAATGTGGAGGCCTATATACAGGGTCTGTACCGGTTACAGAGTCAATGTGGAGGCCTATATACAGGGCGGTACCGGTACTGAGTCAATGTGGAGGCTATATACAGGGGTACTGACAGAGTCAATGTTGGAGGCTATTTACAGGGAGGTACCAAGGTACAGGAGTCATGTGGAGGGCTATATACAGGGGGTACTGGGTACAGAGTCAATGGTGGAGGCTATATACAGGGGGTACAGGTACAACAGAGTCATGTGGAGGCTATATACAGGGGGGACCAGGTACAGAGTCAATGTGGGAGGCTATCTACAGGGGGATACCAGTACAGGACGTCAATGTGGAGGCCTATATACAGGGGGTACCAGTACAGAGTCATGTGGAGGCTATATACAGGGGGTACCGGTACAGGAGGTCAATGGGAGGCTATATACAGGGGGTACCAGTACAGAGTCATGTGGAGGCTATATACAGAGGGGGGGTACCGGTACAGCGAGTCAATGTGTAGGCGTATATACAGGGGTACCAGTACAGAGTCAATGTGGAGGCTATATACAGGGGGTACCGTACAGAGTCAATGTGGAGCTATATACGGGGGTACAGTACAGAGTCAATGTGGAGGCTATATACAGGGGGTACCGGTACGAGTCAATGTGGAGGCTATATACAGGGGGTACCGGTACAGAGTCAATGTGGAGGCTATATACAGGGGGTACCGGTACAGAGTCAATGTGAGGCTATATACAGGGGGTACCTGGTACAGAGTCAATGTGGAGGCTATATACAGGGTGTACGGTACAGAGTCAATGTGGAGGCTATATACAGGGGGTACGGTACAGAGTCAATGTGGAGGCTATATACAGGGTGTTACGGTACAGAGTCAATGTGGAGGCTATATACAGGGTGTACGGTACAGAGTCAATGTGGAGGCTATATACAGGGTGTACTGGTACAAGAGTCAATGTGGAGGCTATATACAGGGGTTACTGGTACAGAGTCAATGTGGAGGCTATATACAGGGTGACTGGTACAGAGTCAATGTGGAGGCTATATACAGGGTGACTGGTACAAAGTCAATGTGGAGGCTATATACAGGGTGACTGTACAAAGTCAATGTGGAGGCTATATACAGGGTGACTGGTACAAAGTCAATGTGGAGGCTATATACAGGGTGACTGGTACAGAGTCAATGTGGAGGCTATATACAGGGTGACTGGTACAGAGTCAATGTGGAGGCTATATACAGGGTGACTGGTACAAAGTCAATGTGGAGGCTATATACAGGGTGACTGGTACAAAGTCAATGTGGAGGCTATATACAGGGTGACTGGTACAAAGTCAATGTGGAGGCTATATACGGGGTGACTGGTACAGAGTCAACGTGGAGGCTATATACAGGGGGTACCGGTACAGAGTCAATGTGGAGGCTATATACAGGGTGACTGGTACAGAGTCAACGTGGAGGCTATATACAGGGTGACTGGTACAAAGTCAATGTGGAGGCTATATACAGGGGGTACCGGTACAGAGTCAATGTGGAGGCTATATACAGGGGGTACTGGTACAGAGTCAATGTGGAGGCTATATACAGGGGGTACTGGTACAGAGTCAATGTGGAGGCTATATACAGGGTGACTGGTACAGAGTCAACGTGGAGGCTATATACAGGGTGACTGGTACAAAGTCAATGTGGAGGCTATATACAGGGGGGTACCGGTACAGAGTCAATGTGGAGACTATATACAGGGTGACTGGTACAAAGTCAATGTGGAGGCTATATACAGGGGGTACCGGTACAGAGTCAATGTGGAGGCTATATACAGGGTGACTGGTACAAAGTCAATGTGGAGGCTATATACAGGGGGTACCGGTACAGAGTCAATGTGGAGGCTATATACAGGGTGACTGGTACAAAGTCAATGTGGAGGCTATATACAGGGTGACTGGTACAAAGTCAATGTGGAGGCTATATACAGGGTGACTGGTACAAAGTCAATGTGGAGGCTATATACAGGGTGACTGGTACAAAGTCAATGTGGAGGCTATATACAGGGGGGTACCGGTACAGAGTCAATGTGGAGGCTATATACAGGGTGACTGGTACAAAGTCAATGTGGAGGCTATATACAGGGGGTACCGGTACAGAGTCAATGTGGAGGCTATATACAGGGTGACTGGTACAAAGTCAATGTGGAGGCTATATACAGGGGGTACCGGTACAGAGTCAATGTGGAGGCTATATACAGGGTGACTGGTACAAAGTCAATGTGGAGGCTATATACAGGGTGACTGGTACAAAGTCAATGTGGAGGCTATATACAGGGTGACTGGTACAAAGTCAATGTGGAGGCTATATACAGGGTGACTGGTACAAAGTCAATGTGGAGGCTATATACAGGGGGTACCGGTACAGAGTCAATGTGGAGGCTATATACAGGGTGACTGGTACAAAGTCAATGTGGAGGCTATATACAGGGGGTACCGGTACAGAGTCAATGTGGAGGCTATATACAGGAGGTACCGGTACAGAGTCAATGTGGAGGCTATATACAGGGTGACTGGTACAAAGTCAATGTGGAGGCTATATACAGGGTGACTGGTACAAAGTCAATGTGGAGACTATATACAGGGTGACTGGTGCAAAGTCAATGTGGAGGCTATATACAGGGGGTACCGGTACAGAGTCAATGTGGAGGCTATATACAGGGGGTACCGGTACAGAGTCAATGTGGAGGCTATATACAGGGGGTACCGGTACAGAGTCAATGTGGAGGCTATATACAGGGGGTACTGGTACAGAGTCAATGTGGAGGCTATATACAGGGGGTACTGGTACAGAGTCAATGTGGAGGCTATATACAGGGTGACTGGTACAGAGTCAATGTGGAGGCTATATACAGGGGGTACTGGTACAGAGTCAATGTGGAGGCTATATACAGGGGGTACCAGTACAGAGTCAATGTGGAGGCTATATACAGGGGGTACCGGTACAGAGTCAATGTGGAGGCTATATACAGGGGGTACTGGTACAGAGTCAACGTGGAGGCTATATACAGGGGGTACTGGTACAGAGTCAATGTGGAGGCTATATACAGGGGGTACTGGTACAGAGTCAATGTGGAGGCTATATACAGGGGGTACTGGTACAGAGTCAATGTGGAGGCTATATACAGGGGGTACCGGTACAGAGTCAATGTGGAGGCTATATACAGGGGGTACCGGTACAGAGTCAATGTGGAGGCTATATACAGGGTGACTGGTACAGAGTCAATGTGGAGGCTATATACAGGGGGTACCGGTACAGAGTCAATGTGGAGGCTATATACAGGGTGACTGGTACAGAGTCAATGTGGAGGCTATATACAGGGGGTACCGGTACAGAGTCAATGTGGAGGCTATATACAGGGTGACTGGTACAGAGTCAATGTGGAGGCTATATACAGGGTGACTGGTACAGAGTCAATGTGGAGGCTATATACAGGGGGTACCAGTACAGAGTCAATGTGGAGGCTATATACAGGGTGTACTGGTACAGAGTCAATGTGGAGGCTATATACAGGGGGTACTGGTACAGAGTCAATGTGGAGTCTATATACAGGGGGTACTGGTACAGAGTCAATGTGGAGGCTATATACAGGGGGTACCGGTACAGAGTCAATGTGGAGGCTATATACAGGGGGTACTGGTACAGAGTCAATGTGGAGGCTATATACAGGTGGTACTGGTACAGAGTCAATGTGGAGGCTATATACAGGGGGTACCGGTACAGAGTCAATGTGGAGGCTATATACAGGGGGTACCGGTACAGAGTCAATGTGGAGGCTATATACAGGGGGTACAGGTACAGAGTAAATGTACGGGAACACCGGTTAGTCGAGGTAATTTAGGTAATATATACATGTAGGTAGAGTTAAAGTGACTATGCATAGATAACTTAACAGAATTTGTGTTCAAATACCCATACTAACATACTGTATACGACATACTTAATGAGTATATACTACATACTATATACTATTAGTTCATTTTAGTATACTGTAAATCAACAGTATCCTTTCAGAGCCAGAGTGCGCTGGAAATTCAGAGGTTGTCAGATTGTCCGTTTCGGCTCCTAACAATTGCAGTCAAGCACCCAAACTAACGTTGGCTAGCTTGCTAGCTACTTCAAGACACAAATGAGACTATTCTGACCATTTTACTCGCCCTAGCAAAGCCGATTAGGCAGTTTTCATGTTATCCAGAGCGTTGATGACTGTAACCGTGCTGCTGGCAACAATTGAATTACGTTTTTTTGCCGATTACTGACACCGGCCATATTCAACCGGGTTGAGCGCTCGTAAATGCATTATTCTGCGCTCTGGTACACTTAGACGAGAGTGCTCTGAAACCGGAGATAATTTATGAAAACACCCGAATGTCCATTGAGAACGCACGCGGACTATACCAGTTATCTAAGCTAAGAATGACAGGAATAATCAAGTCAATAAACATTGGGTAGTTAGGAATGGGGGTGGCAACGCAAATAGTCTAGATAGCTTTTGGAGAAGGAGGCGAGGAGAGAGGACGTGAAATCAAGTTAATGCTGTTGAGATTCTCCCCAAATAGCGTGCACAGGTTCTAGGATAGGACAGGGTTGATTTAGGCTGTTGTGCCTCTGCTTCATAATAACATGGTTACCATAATTCACTGAATAGAGGGGCACCAGCACCCTGTTACAACTGTACCAGTGTAACACTGAGAGGCACTGTTGTAATTCTAATGACCAACGGATAATGACGAGGCATCAAAAAACGGAGGCTACTGCATCATATTAAATATGATTGTATTTTGAAGTATCAGTCCATCAAAATGTATTGCTAAATATTTATTCTACATTGTGCACTTTTATAGGGAAAGGTAAATACATTTGAAAAAATAAACTAGATATTTCATAAATTATAACATTCATGGCTGGACATTGATGGGCATTTCTCACTATTGTCTTGTCTTATAATTAAGATGGTGATGATAAGTATTATTATTAGGCCTAGTACATGTTGTTACAGTTACAGGTTGCAAATAGCAAGTTTTAGTTGAACTGATTCATCAGGTGTTCAGGTAAATAGTCAAGGAATTGCATCAGTGAAATCCCATTAAGACGTAAATTAAACAAATATGTACATTTGGATCCCGGAAGTCGTCTTGCCTGAATCCTGTTCAGCTCAAATCCTTCTGACTGTGCGTCGCAAGTGTAGCTGGAGAAGGAAGTGGCAGATGAGTGAGATTATCCACGACTACGCAAGAGCAACCTACCGGTGGTTACCGTACACAGGCGATTCAGACGGAGCGAACAGGTTGGTGGCTAGTAGAAAATGGGCAACGTTGACTCCAAACTCAACTTCAGAAAAGCTGTGATACAACTGACAACCAAAACACAGGTTTGTTGAAATAATAACTCTCTTTTGGGTAAGCTAATGCAGAGTTTAAATATTTATGAACAGTTCTGTTTTTCAAGATACAAATAGCAATTCCAGTGCGCCAGATGGTAGCCTTGTATTTGACACATGGATGAGAGGGTGGATAAATATGGAAAGGGCTACCATCTGTCCAAAAACACGGTTTACTGGTTTGTCTAAATGTAAACTTTTAATTCAAATGTAGCATAAGATATATATATATATATATATATAAATTGGCTATATGAACTGACAATTAGATTAATTGTAGGGTACTGTTATAAATACTGCAAATTTGTGTTCTAGAATTGTAGACTCATAACTTGGCAACAATGTTTCTATTTTGTAATCGAATGTCGCATTGCAATCAATCGTACTTCTGTAGTTCCAATATAAACCCCACCAAGAGGCTAAGGTGGATCTGATGCAGAGCTACAATGAGATGCAGGTCTGAATACAGTTCATTCAGTGCCTGCTGTTGTGGCTGGCACTTGAATTGATCAGTTGCACAGTTTACCCGACAATTTCGCTGTTGGAAAATACACACAAAAAACAGGGTAGTCTAGATAACATTAGCAGCTACATTTCTGATGTTGTGGTTGTTGAATGAATCATAACATTCAGACAATGTGGCTGATTTTAATGTGGGCTGAAATACATTAAAGTTAGGCAAATAAGCATCAGTCTAAACTGCAGTGTTTAGGTTATATTTACTCTGTCATCAAGGATGTTCTGGAAAGATCTTAGAACAACTGGTATTATAATAGAATATGCAAATCAAGAACATGTGAAGTAGGCCAGTAGCTGAATATATTGTCTGACAAGAACATGTGAAGTAGGCCAGTAGCTGAATATATTGTCTGACAAGAACATGTGAAGTAGGCCAGTAGCTGAATATATTGTCTGACAAGAACATGTGAAGTAGGCCAGTAGCTGAATATATTGTCTGACAAGAACATGTGAAGTAGGCCAGTAGCTGAATATATTGTCTGACAAGAACATGTGAAGTAGGCCAGTAGCTGAATATATTGTATGACAAACATGTGTTCCATCATATGTCTACTTCTTTGGCCGGTTTCCCGGACACCCACCCACTCACGCATCCATCCATCCATACATCCACCCACTCACGCACCCACCCATCCAACCACCCATCCAACCACCCATCCATCCATCCACCCATCCATCCATACATCCATCCATACATTCACCCACCCACTCACGCATCCATCCACCCATCCAACCATCCATCCATCCAACCATCCATCCTGGACTAAAAGGCAATAAAGAATCTCCATCAAAAGTTATTATGTATCCGGGGAACTGGCCCCTGACGTTTATTTCTGTCTATATTTAACTGTTTTCTTCCTGTAGGCTACAGCCAAGCAGGTCTCTCTCTCCTCCTGTAGGCTACAGCCAAGCAGGTCTCTCTCTCCTCCTGTAGGCTACAGCCAAGCAGGTCTCTCTCTCCTCCTGTAGGCTACAGCCAAGCAGGTCTCTCTCTCCTCCTGTAGGCTACAGCCAAGCAAGTCTCTCTCTCCTCCTGTAGGCTACAGCCAAGCAAGTCTCTCTCTCCTCCTGTAGGCTACAGCCAAGCAAGTCTCTCTCTCCTCCTGTAGCCTACAGCCAAGTGGGTCTCTGTCCTCCTGTAGGCTACAGCCAAGCAGGTCTCTGTCCTTCTGTAGGCTACAGCCAAGCAGGTCTCTCTGTCCTCCTGTAGGCTACAGCCAAGCAGGTCTCTCTCCTCCTGTAGCCTACAGCCAAGCAGGTCTCTGTCCTTCTGTAGCCTACAGCCAAGCAGGTCTCTGTGTCCTCCTGTAGGCTACAGCCAAGCAGGTCTCTCTCTCCTCCTGTAGGCTACAGCCAAGCAGGTATCTGTCCTCCTGTAGGCTACAGCCAAGCAGGTCTCTGTCCTCCTGTAGGCTACAGCCAAGCAGGTCTCTGTCCTCCTGTAGGCTACAGCCAAGCAACTCTCTCTCCTGTAGGCTACAGCCAAGCAGCCCTCTCTCCTGTAGGCTATAGCCAAGCAGCTCTCTCTCCTCCTGTAGGCTACAGCCAAGCAGCTCTCTCTCCTCCTGTAGGCTACAGCCAAGCATCTCTCTCTCCTCCTGTAGGCTACAGCCAAGCAGCTCTCTCTCCTCCTGTAGGCTACAGCCAAGCAGCTCTCTCTCCTCCTGTAGGCTACAGCCAAGCAGCTCTCTCTCCTCCTGTAGGCTACAGCCAAGCAGCTCTCTCTCCTCCTGTAGGCTACAGCCAAGCAGGTCTCTCTCCTCCTGTAGGCTACAGCCAAGCAGCTCTCTCTCCTCCTGTAGGCTACAGCCAAGCAGCTCTCTCTCCTCCTGTAGGCTACAGCCAAGCAGCTCTCTCCTCCTGTAGGCTACAACCAAGCAGCTCTCTCCTCCTGTAGGCTACAACCAAGCAGCTCTCTCCTCCTGTAGGCTACAGCCAAGCAGCTCTTTCTCCTCCTGTAGGCTACAGCCAAGCAGGTCTCTCTCCTCCTGTAGGCGGATGTACCTGATCCCTGTCTGTCTGTTCATCTCCCCCAGCCCGTGGAGGCTACGGACCATGCCTTCTGGGACCAGTTCTGGGCGGATACTGCCACTACCGTCCAGGATGTGTTTGCTCTGGTGCCGGCAGCGGAGATACGAGCTGTCAGAGAAGAATCTCCCTCCAATCTGGCAACCCTCTGTTACAAGGTAATCTAGGCTGTGTGTGTGCCTGTGTGTGTGGATGTGTTTAACTATACTTGTGGGGACCAGAAGATCGCACAAGAATACTAAACAAACAAAAATTTGACCAACTGGGGACATTGTTTTAGTCCCCACAAGGTCAAATGCTGTTTCTAGGGGATTTAGGGTTAAGGTTAGACTTAGTGTGAGAATTAGGAGCCAGGTTTAGGAGCCAGGGTTAGTTTTAGTGTTAGGGTTAGGGTTAAGGATATAATTAGGTTTAGGGTTAGGAGCCAGGGTTAGTTTTAGGGTTCGGAGCCTAGGGTGAGGGTTAAGGTTAGAATTAGTGTTTGGGTTAGAATTTTGTTTTGGATTAGGAGCTAGTATATATTTATGGGTTAGGGAAAATAGGATTTTGAATTTTGTGTGTGTGTGTGTCCCTTAACACTCACACCCATATACGGGTTGAAAATGGCAGATTTTGAACATTGACAAGTGCCTAAATATAAACGCAGTGGCTGTACAGTAACATGCTATACATGACGTCAGAGCTCAGTGGCTGTACAGTAACATGCTATACATGACGTCAGAGCTCAGTGGCTGTAGAGTAACATGCTATACATGACGTCAGAGCTCAGTGGCTGTACAGTAACATGCTATACATGACGTCAGAGCTCAGTGGCTGTACAGTAACATGCTATACATGACGTCAGAGCTCAGTGGCTGTACAGTAACATGCTATACATGACGTCAGAGCTCAGTGGCTGTAGAGTAACATGCTATACATGACGTCAGAGCTCAGTGGCTGTACAGTAACATGCTATACATGACGTCAGAGCTCAGTGGCTGTACAGTAACATGCTATACATGACGTCAGAGCTCAGTGGCTGTACAGTAACATGCTATACATGACGTCAGAGCTCAGGGTCTCCGCTTCACAGCTCTGAATGAGTTTTGACTGACAGACATTCTGAACTTCAGCACCTTGTGCGACAAGTTGACCCATCCCTCCCTCTAATTGGACAACTCTTGCACCTTTATGGTTGTCTGAGTGAGGGAAATATTGTAAATTAAGAGGATTTGATTAGATCTTAATGCATTTTGAAAGATGAGACGTTAAAGATTCTAAGAAACATCGCTTTGATGTCATACAAGCAAGCAAAAACACCAAACGTGCTCTTCACATATCTATGTCATAAAACTCATGTAATGTACAGAGTCAACGTTTATGATCTCTGTGTTTTGATGTACAGTGACATGATGACATGGTGTTATACCCTGGGTTGTCCTGAACAGAATGAGCCTATGTTTGTCCTATTGTGCAGCAGATTTGCCACGGACCTTTTGCATCTGAATGCACAAATGACTCCATTCTATGCGGACCTAAAGTACGATCTGCTTCTCTGAATTCTCTACTGAAAGCCTAACACTGTTAGATCGTATTTTATCATTTAGCAAGCCATGTTGTAATAGAACAAGCTTTCAGATGATGCCCACCTGACCCAGATTGTGATTTATAAAGGACCGTGTTTGGATTGTGTAAACAACAGTGGGGATGCAGGGTTGTGTTCCTAACTTAACAGCTACAAGTGTGTTCGCTCTAGTTCCTCAACAGCACAGCTCGGCGAACTCAAAAAAAGCACCTTATAGTTGAAGACTCTTTTTATGAGTCATAAAAGTGCATTGCAATGACTTAGGAACTGGACACTTTGGAGAAGTGTGTGTGTGGCCACTTGGAAACACCAGTTAGTCCTCTACTCAAACCCTTGTCATTGCTTTCGTCTTACGTCGCACCTACCCCACATTTTCCAAGAATATTCTTAGAATGTTACTGAATGTATCCAGAGTATTTTCAGATTTCGTTATCAACAAATGCTGCGAAAAGTACAGTAAATGTCAAAATGCACATAAAATAAACAGTGTAATGTATAGATTCAGCCTTGAGTCAGGTGAACTGTCGTGTCCTCACCTTTAGTCTAATACTTATCCCCATAATCTTTCCCTTTTGATTGTTACCACGGTTATACATATGTGGTCCATATTTCTTCTGTAGGAAACCTTTCAGAGTTGGGCAGTGGTCTGAGGCATTGCATCACAGTGCTAGCTGTGCCACTAGAGATCCTGGTTCAAGTCCAGATTCTGTCGCAGCCGGCCCCGACCGGGATACCCATGGGCCAGCGCACAATTGGCCCAGCGTCGTCCGGGTTAGGGGTGGGGTTTGGCCGGCAGGGATGTTCTTGTCCCATCGTGCACTAGCAACTCCTGTGGGGGACCGGGCGCAATGCATGCTGACACCGTTGCCAGGTGTACGGTGCTTCCTCCGACACATTGGTGCGGTTGGCTTCCAGGGGGAAGTGAGTGTTGTATCACAAAGCAGTGTGGCTTGGCTGGGTTGTGTTTCGGAGGACGCACGGCTCTCGACCTTTGTCTCTCCCGAGTCCGTATGGGAGTTACAGCGAAGGGACAAGACTGAAACTACCAATTCAATACCACAAAATTAGGGAGAAAAATTAAGTAAAAAAAAAAAACTTTCAATGTAGCCTTAACCATATAGGCTACTTCCCAGGAGATGTAAGGGGTTAACCTTTTTTTTGTCTACCTTGGATACAGTTGAGAAAGTAGCACAATGCAAGTAGTACAGTAACATTACAGTGGATGTATTCTGAGTGTGTTTAGTGGTGCTGTAACAGGTGTATTCTGAGTGTGTTTAGTGGTGCTGTAACAGGTGTATTCTGAGTGTGTTTAGTGGTGCTGTAACAGGTGTATTCTGAGTGTGTTTAGTGGTGCTGTAACAGGTGTATTCTGAGTGTGTTTAGTGGTGCTGTAACAGGTGTATTCTGAGTGTGTTTAGTGGTGCTGTAACAGGTGTATTCTGAGTGTGATTAGTGGTGCTGTAACAGGCGTATTCTGAGTGTGTTTAGTGGTGCTGTAACAGGTGTATTCTGAGTGTGTTTAGTGGTGCTGTAACAGGTGTATTCTGAGTGTGTTTAGTGGTGCTGTAACAGGTGTATTCTGAGTGTGTTTAGTGGTGCTGTACAGGTGTATTCTGAGTGTGTTTAGTGGTGCTGTACAGGTGTATTCTGAGTGTGTTTAGTGGTGCTGTAACAGGCGTATTCTGAGTGTGTTTAGTGGTGCTGTAACAGGCGTATTCTGAGTGTGTTTAGTGGTGCTGTAACAGGCGTATTCTGAGTGTGTTTAGTGGTGCTGTACAGGTCAGGTGTTCCATCTGGGTTTGCTTCTAATATGTCTCTTGTAGGTTTTCAATAGAAAGAGGGACTGGTGTGTGTGTGTGTGTGTGTGTGTGTTTGAGCCTTTTCTGTATTTAAACAGAGTCCATTGGTTACCTTGGATACAGTTGGTGTGAAAGGAATGCTAGTGTTTGTTGTTCACAGTTCAGTTGAATGTAACGGCTTTATTACTGCAGCAGATGGACTGAACTATTGTTGAATGTTCTGCCTGTGTCGCGCCTCAAGGGTCCACTGTATAAGACCTCAAATGGAAACACTTGTATAAAAGCAGGAAATGAAGCAGTTTGTATGTTATGTTGTGCTAACTATACATGTTAATGTGTCCATTCCAGGCAGTGGAGAAGCTTGTCCAGGGCGCTGACTCTGGTTGTCCCTCGGAGAAGGAGAGACAGATCGTCCTCAACTGCATCCGTCTGCTCACACGTATCCTACCGTATATCTTTGAGGACGCAGACTGGAGAGGCTTCTTCTGGTCCACCGTGCCTGGTGCCGGCAGAGCTGGGGTAAGTGTACTGTTCTCCTCATCTTGGCTGAGGTTAAACTGACCAGAACGGTGCCCTTCCAATCGAGAGAAGAAACGCTGTGCAGATGTGTTCTGTGCTACCCTAGCCCATTGGACATTAGAGCCCTTTGAAGTTGGGATTTCATCATGTATTCAATTTGTGTATCGGTTTATCAGAGGTCATATTCATTATTATTATTAGTTTGTTTGAGACTCACTTTTCGGTTCCCTTCATTTTCGTCTCCCCTTGGCAAATTAAGGGAGATGCACACTGCCAAGGATGCTAGCCTCTGTCTCCACTTGCTAGCCTCTTTCTCGAGCTCTCTGGCAGCTTGAGTTGAAAAGATTGCCTGTTATGCAATCCATTAAATTAACTCAGTTTCTCAGAATCAGTGTGTGTTCTCTTCTCCCTATGAACTTACATCAGCATGCCTGCTATGTCTCTACAGAGAGAGCGAGAGAGAGAGACGTGATTGGTTCAGACTAGTGAGTTCATGACTGCTTCACCATAGTCCTTACCCAGCACTGTCACTGACTGAACAAATCATTTAAATTCTGGTTGAATTACTTTATGTACAGATAGATGTACTTGTTTACAGATCATTGGATAGAGGATTGTTTTTCTCATGGTGAAAAGCATGCTGGGAAATTAGCATCCAAGATTCACTGTGTCGTGGGTTGGAGAGCAGACAAACACAGAAATACTGTTCTTTCCCAACTCCGAGTTTGATCTTTCACCCTTTTCAGTTTTGTATAGATCAGATCTTCTACTTGGATCTGTGAGTTCTCCACTCTGGTACTGTCTGGACCCCACTACTGCAGCTACTACTGTGTTTTCTGGTGGGAACTGTGTCTATTCAGGTTTCCAAAGCTCTGACCTGCCAGTGTTGTAAGATCTGACCTGCCAGCGTTATGTTCATTAGGACACACCTTACACACAGTTTTTCAAACATCTTGATAACACACACACACACACACACACGTTTGTTGATTTTTGGACAAGATTATGTTGTGCCTCCCCGTTTCAGTCTGTTTTCATGCCTAATGAACACTATCCTGAGGTTGAGAGAGCTCTTTGAGTGGGGGATTTCCTTCTCCCTTAATGTCTGCTAATTGTTGAGCCAGCTGGGTCTCCTGTTACCTGGCCTGACGAGCACCTCAGCCTGCCTGAACAGTGCTCATATTGTGCCCCCCCTCCCTATTGCCTCCCATGCATCCCTCCTGGACAATGGTTGAATTGAAGAGGTATTGGATAACCTTTTAATTAAAGTGAGAGGCTGGATGGGTAAATGGTGAACTATTATGGGAATGGGAGGGAATGCAGAATGGCTGTCAATGAGGAGGCATTCTGTACTACACTTTGATTTGGACTGGTTGATATATTTCTGCCACATTCTTTATGCAGTTCTACTGAGCCCATCTTAACTACAGTAATAATATATACATGTACTATTATTATCTCAAGGACATGTTTCCTGTGACTGAGCTCTTTCTGTCTCCTAGCAGGATTGATTGACCAGTTAAAGAAAACAGACATGTTTTTTAAATGTGACGGGGATAACACACAGTCAGACTTACAGTATTTCCATTGTGGTTCCTAAAGTCTAAAGGGATAACACACAGTCAGACTTACAGTATTTCCATTGTGGTTCCTAAAGTCTAAAGGGATAACACACAGTCAGACTTACAGTATTTCCATTGTGGTTCCTAAAGTCTAAAGGGATAACACACAGTCAGACTTACAGTATTTCCATTGTGGTTCCTAAAGTCTAAAGGGATAACACACAGTCAGACTTACAGTATTTCCATTGTGGTTCCTAAAGTCTAAAGGGATAACACACAGTCAGACTTACAGTATTTCCATTGTGGTTCCTAAAGTCTAAAGGGATAACACACAGTCAGACTTACAGTATTTCCATTGTGGTTCCTAAAGTCTAAAGGGATAACACACAGTCAGACTTACAGTATTTCCATTGTGGTTCCTAAAGTCTAAAGGGATAACACACAGTCAGACTTACAGTATTTCCATTGTGGTTCCTAAAGTCTAAAGGGATAACACACAGTCAGACTTAGTTTTTCCATTGTGGTTCCTAAAGTCTAAAGGGATAACACACAGTCAGACTTACAGTATTTCCATTGTGGTTCCTAAAGTCTAAAGGGATAACACACAGTCAGACTTAGTTTTTCCATTGTGGTTCCTAAAGTCTAAAGGGATAACACACAGTCAGACTTACAGTATTTCCATTGTGGTTCCTAAAGTCTAAAGGGATAACACACAGTCAGACTTACAGTATTTCCATTGTGGTTCCTAAAGTCTAAAGGGATAACACACCATCAGACTTACAGTATTTCCATTGTGGTTCCTAAAGTCTAAAGGGATAACACACCATCAGACTTACAGTATTTCCATTGTGGTTCCTAAAGTCTAAAGGGATAACACACAGTCAGACTTACAGTATTTCCATTGTGGTTCCTAAAGTCTAAAGGGATAACACACAATCAGACTTACAGTATTTCCATTGTGGTTCCTAAAGTCTAAAGGGATAACACACAGTCAGCAGTCCGTGGAGTAAAACAAAGAAACTCATTGTTAAAGGGATACTTTGGGATTTTGGCCCTTTATCTACTTTCCCCAGAGGCAGATAAACTCGTGGATACCGCTGTTATGTCTCTGAAGAAGTACGTTTAAAGGTATTTTCATGAGCCAATGCTAACTTCTGTTAGCACAATGACTGGAATTATATTTATTTATTTATTTAACTTTGATTTAACTCGGCAAGTCAGTTAAGAAGAAAAATCGTATTTTACAATGACGGCCTACCCCGGCCAACGCTGGGCCAATTGTGCGCCGCCCTTTGGGACTCCCAATTACAGCCCGGATGTGATGAAGCCTAGATTCAAACCAGGTACTGTAGTGACACCTCTTGCGCTGAGATGCAGTGCCTTAGACCGCTGCGCCACTCGGGAGCCCCAATTTTTTTATATGGGTAACTGTTAGCATGCTAGCAGGTACCCATAGGTTTAGTCTCTGCGCAAACGCTAGTTAGCAACTTACTTCAAACTGCACGCGGAGACAAAAAAATTGTCCACGAGTTCATCTGAAAAAGGTCAAGCCAGACCCCCCCCCCCCACACACACAGATCTAGAGGATATTTAGAAAGCTCTCTGCCTAGGTGAACTCACAGTGCCATGGGAACCACGGACCGAGGATGAAGGTGGGGGTGCAGAGGAGGAGGAGGAGAAGAATTGGATTGTGTCTTAGGAGAAGGATGATGATGATGATGATGTCTTATCTCCCAGCAGGATGAAGGTGATGATGATGATGATGGAGCGAGGCCCCTGGCTGAGTCTCTCCTCCTGGCTGTATCTGACCTGCTTTTCTGTCCAGACTTCACCGTCCAGAGCCACAAGAGGACAGGTTCGGTGAGTAACCCCCTCCACTTCGGACAAACACTCTTGAGAGAGATTTGTCTTGACCAGCGAGGAAGAAACGGATAATACAAACTGGACAAGTAGTTTATCGTTCTGTTTTTTTTTTTTTTTTTTGAGGGGCCAAATTGTATTTCAAGATCTGGGCACATAAAGGACGGTTATGTGGACACATTAGCACGGCATCCAAGCTAGGATTGGTCCGTAAGTGAACACAATGTCCCAGAATGTCTCCTCTGTACAGGCAGTGGTTCAGGGTTAATGAGTGACTCCAGTGCACAGCGGGAGCCGTGTGAGGGTGAGGTGTGGCCCTCAGCCATGTTTGTTAACTGGGCTGAGAAAGGAGGAGGGTGTTAGACACTCCTTATCCACTGAGCAAATACCTCTATGGTGTTGTTGGCTGGACAGGGCCCAATGGTGTTAGGCAGGCTGTGAAATAAAGTGGAGACCTTCCTAATCTCCCCCAGTTGATCACTCACTCACAGATATACACACACACACACACAGAATGTCTCTCACTTCCATGGTTAGAGTCAACTATTGAGAGTGAATACTATCCTGCAAGACTGACCGCACAACATTGTGAACTGAACTCTCTCTTAATATAGTAATCTATGAAGATTAACAATGAGGCTGCTGCTGACAGCTAGGTTCTAGTACAATGCATTCAAATGTCTGCCTGGCTGCCAGTTCACTCTCTCTGGTGTTGTAGGTTGGTAAAGTCAGGTGAGTGTTCCACTCAGGTGGAAGGAAGTGTGAACAAAAGTTACATCCCAAATTGCACCCTATTCTCTATATAAGTGCTCTACTTTTAACCAAAGCCCTGATCAAAATGGGCCCTGATCAATATTAGTGCACTATATACAGATGTAGGATCTTAATTTGACCTGTTTTGTCACAGGAGGGAGATAATCCTGCAGCAGGAGGGTTTTAATGTCTGAATAAATATTTAGAACCGGAGCCAAAGGGGGGCAGCTTGAAGCGGTGTTTGTATAAAATGCAGTACCATACCTACATTTGACCTATGTAAACTACGTACAGGCTACAGCGCGTCTCTTGGGAATTATTATGTGGATTATAATATATGGATATATTTGTAGGAGGTAGGTGCATTTTTTTGTTCGGGGAAATGTCATTGTTTTATTACATGTTCAAGGCAACCAATAGGACAAATACATTATTGGTGACCTCCGTGTCTGTCGCTTACAACCGCTGACCCCCGGCACACGCGCCAGAGTTGGCATGGGTTAGAATCCACCCTCCTCCTATCTTCTCCGTCTTTTCAACACTGTTCTCTCTTTTCAAAAAAAAGCTTTATGAAAAATGAACCACACTAGGAGTGGGACTGAGCCACTAGGAGTGGGACTGAGCCACTAGGAGTGGGACTGAGCCACTAGGAGTGGGACTGAGCCACTAGGAGTGGGACTGAGCTACTAGCCACTAGGAGTGGGACTGAGCTACTGGCCGATAGGAGTGGGACTGAGCTACTGGCCGATAGGAGTGGGACTGAGCCGATAGGAGTGGGACTGAGCCACTCCTTTAAAAAAATAACTGAAAGAAATAATTAATCATTGGACAAATAACAATTAGACTGTGAGTGCACTTCCAACATAAAACATGATAAAAAAATACAAGGTAGGCTAAATTGATTCATAGAACATGCACAAGCAACAGTAGATGCTATTGCTAACTGATTTCACAATTGAATTGTTTTAATTTTTTTAAACAATGAACTCTATGCTGAGATTCAGCTTTTAAGCCTCCAATACATTGCAAGTTTCCCTGTCACGGCTCTCTCTGTCACGGCTCTCTCTGTCACGGCTCTCTCTGTCACGGCTCTCTCTGTCACGGCTCTCTCTGTCACGGCTCTCCCTGTCACGGCTCTCCCTGTCACGGCTCTCTCTGTCACGGCTCTCTCTGTCACGGCTCTCTCTGTCACGGCTCTCTCTGTCACGGCTCTCTCTGTCACGGCTCTCTCTGTCACGGCTCTCTCTGTCACGGCTCTCTCTGTCACGGCTCTCTCTGTCACGGCTCTCTCTGTCACGGCTCTCTCTGTCACGGCTCTCTCTGTCACGGCTCTCTCTGTCACGGCTCTCTCTGTCACGGCTCTCTCTGTCACGGCTCTCTCTGTCACGGCTCTCTCTGTCACGGCTCTCTCTGTCACGGCTCTCTCTGTCACGGCTCTCTCTGTCACGGCTCTCTCTGTCACGGCTCTCTCTGTCACGGCTCTCTCTGTCACGGCTCTCTCTGTCACGGCTCTCTCTGTCACGGCTCTCTCTGTCACGGCTCTCTCTGTCACGGCTCTCTCTGTCACGGCTCTCTCTGTCACGGCTCTCTCTGTCACGGCTCTCTCTGTCACGGCTCTCTCTGTCACGGCTCTCTCTGTCACGGCTCTCTCTGTCACGGCTCTCTCTGTCACGGCTCTCTCTGTCACGGCTCTCTCTGTCACGGCTCTCTCTGTCACGGCTCTCTCTGTCACGGCTCTCTCTGTCCAGGCTCTCTCTGTCCAGGCTCTCTCTGTCACGGCTCTCTCTGTCACGGCTCTCTCTGTCACGGCTCTCTCTGTCACGGCTCTCTCTGTCACGGCTCTCTCTGTCACGGCTCTCTCTGTCACGGCTCTCTCTGTCACGGCTCTCTCTGTCCAGGCTCTCTCTGTCCAGGCTCTCTCTGTCACGGCTCTCTCTGTCACGGCTCTCCCTGTCACGGCTCTCCCTGTCACGGCTCTCTCTGTCACGGCTCTCTCTGTCACGGCTCTCTCTGTCACGGCTCTCTCTGTCACGGCTCTCTCTGTCACGGCTCTCTCTGTCACGGCTCTCTCTGTCACGGCTCTCTCTGTCACGGCTCTCTCTGTCACGGCTCTCTCTGTCACGGCTCTCTCTGTCCAGGCTCTCTCTGTCACGGCTCTCTCTGTCCAGGCTCTCTCTGTCACGGCTCTCTCTGTCACGGCTCTCTCTGTCACGGCTCTCTCTGTCACGGCTCTCTCTGTCACGGCTCTCTCTGTCACGGCTCTCTCTGTCACGGCTCTCTCTGTCACGGCTCTCTCTGTCACGGCTCTCTCTGTCACGGCTCTCTCTGTCACGGCTCTCTCTGTCACGGCTCTCTCTGTCACGGCTCTCTCTGTCACGGCTCTCTCTGTCACG
The DNA here is from genome assembly GCF_002021735.2 of Oncorhynchus kisutch. Lineage (NCBI taxonomy): Eukaryota > Metazoa > Chordata > Actinopteri > Salmoniformes > Salmonidae > Oncorhynchus > Oncorhynchus kisutch. Next base: position 37,975,150 of record NC_034198.2, on the reverse strand, counting down.
GCTCTCTCTGTCACGGCTCTCTCTGTCACGGCTCTCTCTGTCACGGCTCTCTCTGTCACGGCTCTCTCTGTCACGGCTCTCTCTGTCACGGCTCTCTCTGTCACGGCTCTCTCTGTCACGGCTCTCTCTGTCCAGGCTCTCTCTGTCAGGCTCTCTCTGTCCAGGCTCTCTCTGTCCAGGCTCTCTCTGTCCAGGCTCTCTCTGTCCAGGCTCTCTCTGTCCAGGCTCTCTCTGTCCAGGCTCTCTCTGTCCAGGCTCTCTCTGTCCAGGCTCTCTCTGTCCAGGCTCTCTCTGTCCAGGCTCTCTCTGTCCAGGCTCTCTCTGTCCAGGCTCTCTCTGTCCAGGCTCTCTCTGTCACGGCTCTCTCTGTCACGGCTCTCTCTGTCACGGCTCTCTCTGTCACGGCTCTCTCTGTCCAGGCTCTCTCTGTCCAGGCTCTCTCTGTCCAGGCTCTCTCTGTCCAGGCTCTCTCTGTCACAGCTCTCTCTGTCACGGCTCTCTACCCTCTGCTGATATGAATAAAACATGGCCACTGTCTCCTTTGTGACCTCAGCACCGTCCCATTTTGACAATCATGAATTCTTCACATGACCCGTTGTGCAGTGAACTATGGTTTATACCATGTTTAGTTAACCAAACAATCATTGTTCTACGTTTTATGGAGTGTAACAATAACAGTAAAATGGAATTGCTGCTAGACTATGCTTGAAGGTCACCTCGGTGTTCTTCTCTTCCCCAGGACACAGCGGAGGACATACAGTCCATAGACAGCTGTGAGTACATCTGGGAGGCAGGAGTGGGGTTCGCTCAGTCCCCCCCACTCAACTACACCCACGACCTCAACAGGTGAGACCCCAGGGAAGATGGAGAAGGGGGGGCATTCCTGAATTACTAGATCTACTTGTGTAGGATAGGTATAATCAATATGGCGACAATTCCACTTGGTTCATCGGGGGCAAGATGAAACTCTCACCATGTTACCCAGACCTATCCAGCCCTCTGAGATCTACACAAGTGCCTGGAGGGGGCTCGGAGTTGATTTTAGAGATTATATTTCTCTCCACTGTCTTGGTCAGGACGGAGCTGCTGAAGCTGCTGTTGACCTGTTTCTCTGAGGCCATGTACCTGCCCCCCTCTGCTGACAACATCCTCAACCCCTGGGTTACCTTCTTCTGCGCTACAGACAACCGGTAACACACACACACACACACTTTATGACTGAAGATTTGGTCTGAAGAGTGTGTGCTACACTAATCCTAACCTCTTTCTCCTCGTCCCAGACATGCCCTGCCTCTCTTCACGTCTCTCCTCAATGTGGTGTGTGCCTATGACGCAGTGGGTTACGGTATCCCTTACAATCACCTGATGTTCTCTGACTACCGAGAGGTGTTGGTGGAGCATGCTGTCCAGGTCCTCATAGTGACTCTGGAGCACGAGGCCGGGCCAGCCGCAGCACAACACAGCCTGGACCATTCCGCCTCCGCCATGGAGGACCTAGAGGTAAAAGAGAGCGAGAGAGAGCCTGCTTCTCAAATCCCCTTCTTGTGGAGATCTGAGAGAACTGGATAGGAATAAGCAACACGGTGGTAGTTCCATCTTGCCTCTGGCCATGTGGAATTGTTGGTTGTTGTATCTGTTATCATAATGTTTCGCTTCCTTGTGTTCTCAGCCTGTGGGACCAGACAACCTGTTTGTAAACTACCTGTCCAGGATCCATAGGGAGGAGGTAAGGCACTAACGTACACTGTTCAAACGGTCAATCCAGAACCACATGACTCTGGGTCCATCAGATATCCTTTTTTAAAAACCATTTAAGTCGCAGTACATCTGAAAGGAGAGTTTGTTGTTGTTGTCTTTCTCCAGGACTTCAGCTTCATCCTGAAGGGTCTGGCCAGACTGATGACCAACCCTCTGATCCAGACCTACCTGCCCAACTCAGCCAAGAAGATCCGGTTCCACCAGGAGCTACTGGTGCTCTTCTGGAAGCTCTGTGACTTCAACAAGGTTTGGACTGGAGCCCTAGTACCTGCATCCCATCATTCCTACATTAAAGGATACAACAGTGCTGTATTAGCCTTTACTAGAACCGTATTACCTCCTCACCGGGAGTCATGGTGACCGTATTACCTCTTCACCGGGAGTCATGGTGACCGTATTACCTACTCACCGGGAGTCATGGTGACCGTATTACCTACTCACCGGGAGTCATGGTGACCGTATTACCTACTCACCGGGAGTCATGGTGACCGTATTACCTCCTCACCGGGAGTCATGGTGACCGTATTACCTCCTCACCGGGAGTCATGGTGACCGTATTACCTCCTCACCGGGAGTCATGGTGACCGTATTACCTCCTCACCGGGAGTCATGGTGACCGTATTACCTCCTCCCCGGGAGTCATGGTGACCGTATTACCTCCTCCCCGGGAGTCATGGTGACCGTATTACCTCCTCCCCGGGAGTCATGGTGACCGTATTACCTCCTCACCGGGAGTCATGGTGACCGTATTACCTCCTCACCGGGAGTCATGGTGACCGTATTACCTCCTCACCGGGAGTCATGGTGACCGTATTACCTCCTCACCGGGAGTCATGGTGACCGTATTACCTCCTCACCGGGAGTCATGGTGACCGTATTACCTCCTCACCGGGAGTCATGGTGACCGTATTACCTCCTCACCGGGAGTCATGGTGACCGTATTACCTCCTCACCGGGAGTCATGGTGACCGTATTACCTCCTCACCGGGAGTCATGGTGACCGTATTACCTCCTCACCGGGAGTCATGGTGACCGTATTACCTCCTCACCGGGAGTCATGGTGACCGTATTACCTCCACACCAACAGTCATGGTGACCGTATTACCTCCTCACCAACAGTGTGAAACTGAGTGTAACACATGGTTGTTGATGTTGTTTCAAATCCTAACACAAAGAAATGGACGCTTTCTAAGGTGATGATTCATTCAAAACACTCATGCATATTAGAGTTATGCATACGTGTATATACTGTATGCATATACACTGCTCAAAAAAAATAAAGGGAACACTAAATTAACACATCCTAGATCTGAATGAATGAAATATTCTTATTAAATACTTTTTCTTTACATAGTTGAATGTGCTGACAACAAAATCACACAAAAATTATCAATGGAAATCAAATTTATCAACCCATGGAGGTCTGGATTTGGAGTCACACTCAAAATTAAAGTGGAAAACTACACTACAGGCTGATCCAACTTAGATGTAATGTCCTTAAAACAAGTCCAAATGAGGCTCAGTAGTCATACGTGCCTGTATGACCTCCCTACAACGCCTGGGCATGCTCCTGATGAGGTGGTGGATGGTCTCCTGCGGGATGTCCTCCCAGACCTGGACTAAAGCATCCGCCAACTCCTGGACAGTCTGTGGTGCAACGTGGCGTTGGTGGATGGAGCGAGACATGATGTCCCAGATGTGCTCAATTGGATTCATGTCTGGGGAACGGGCGGGCCAGTCCATAGCATCAATGCCTTCCTCTTGCAGGAACTGCTGACACACTCCAGCCACATGCGGTCTAGCATTGTCTTGCATTAGGAGGAACCCAGGGCCAACCGCACCAGCATATGGTCTCACAAGGAGTCTGAGGATCTCATCTCGGTACCTAATGGCAGTCAGGCTACCTCTGGCGAGCACATGGAGGGCTGTGCGGCCCCCCAAAGAAATGCCACCCCACACCATGACTGACCCACTGCCAAACCGGTCATGCTGGAGGATGTTGCAGGCAGCACAACGTTCTCCACGGCGTCTCCAGACTGTCACGTCTGTCACATGTGCTCAGTGTGAACCTGCTTTCATCTGTGAAGAGCACAGGGTGCCAGTGGCGAATTTGCCAGTCTTGGTGTTCTCTGGCAAATGCCAAACGTCCTGCACGGTGTTGGGCTGTAAGCACAACCCTCACCTGTGGACGTTGGGCCCTCATACCACCCTCATGTCTGTTTCTGAGTCTGTTTCTGACCGTTTGAGTAGACACCTGCACATTTGTGGCCTGCTGGAGGTAATTTTGCAGGGCTCTGGCAGTGCTCCTCCTTGCACAAAGGTGGAGGTAGCGGTCCTGCTGCTGGGTTGTTGCCCTCCTACGGCCTCCTCCACGTCTCCTGATGTACTGGCCTGTCTTCTGGTAGCGCCTCCATGCTCTGGACACTACGCTGACAGACACAGCAAACCTTCTTGCCACAGCTCGCATTGATGTGCCATCCTGGATGAGCTGCACTACCTGAGCCACTTGTGTGGGTTGTAGACTACATCTCATGCTACCACTAGAGTGAAAGCACCGCCAGCATTCAAGTGACGAGAACATCAGCCAGGAAGCATAGGAACTGAGAAGTGGTCTGTGGTCACCACCTGCAGATCCACTCCTTTATTGGGGGTGTCTTGCTAATTGCCTATAATTTCCACCTGTTGTCTATTCCATTTGCACAACAGCATGTGACATTTATTGTCAATCAGTGTTGCTTCCTAAGTGGACAGTTTGATTTCACAGAAGTGTGATTGACTTGGAATTACATTGTGTTGTTTAAGTGTTCCTTTTATATTTTAGAGCAGTGTGAGTGTGTGTGTGTGTGTGTGTGTGTGTGTGTGTGTGTGTGTATAGATATAGAAATAGATATAGATATATATAGATATAGATAGATATAGATATATATAGATAGATATAGATAGATATAGATATAGATATAGATAGATATAGATATAGATATAGATAGATATAGATCTAGATATATATAGATCTAGATATATATAGATAGATATAGATCTAGATATAGATCTAGATATATATAGATAGATATAGATCTAGATATATATAGATATAGATATATATAGATGTATGTATGTATGTATGTATGTATGTATATATATATATGTATATATATGTGTATATATGTATGAGCCCAAGCCTGGGGAGACAAAAAATACAGAATTAAAATAAGGATTGTGCCTTTCTACATTACATAGCCTACCACATGTTACGTATGGCAAAACATTTTTTAAGATGTCTGATTTTATGATTTCTTTGGTATGTGATTCGTCGAGCCTATTCTCCAAAATTAAACTAATTCTAGTACTCGCCCTTGAGTGTAGACTGTATTATTAATTATACTGGATGGACTGGTTACGTTATGCTCCAAAATTTCTATACATGAGTCAGTCTGGGAGAGAACATATAGCCCTAGGCCATGCTTTTTGTTCATTGATTGTGCATTGCAGCTTAGAGTTCGCCTACAATTATAATGAATTTGTATTTGATTTTGAATAGCCTTGAATAGCTTCTGTTTTCATATAGGCTGGCACATTACCTTTAGCTACAGAATGTCACCACAGTGAGTTTCCATCTCCTCCTCTCCCCTTCATTCCTTTCTTGAGCACACAGAGTGACGGGCTGTCACCGGTTTTAATTAAATATATTTTGTTGTGAAAACTATCAATGTTCCCAAACAGATTTCACTTTATTTCCCAAATTAACCACTGGTTAGCTGCAGGAACAAGGTTGGAGGGCATACCGAATTTGGGTGGAATAAATAAACTAAATACTAACTAACTAACTAAAAATAAAATAAACCTGTCGAGTAGGAAGAGGCTGCATGCTCCTCAAACAGTGGTTGGTTGATGCTTGGAGTGAAATAAGCGGAGTAGCCTACCTGGCATGATTTGAAAAAACTAACCAACAGGAAAGCGGTGTCGTGTCTTTTCTATGGATTCAATTATATGACATGCTATTTTATAAAATCTATTCTCTGTCATTAATATTACCTGATTAAACTAGTCATGTAAATGTAATTAACTAGGAAGTCGGGACACCACGGAAGAATGTTTATAGAGCTGTTGTCTTCCGAATGAACTCTTAAAGACCTGGTAACCTTTTATATCAATAGCAGTCAATTATTAATCGTCACCTTAGTCAGTCTCATCTGGACATCGTAAAATTCACGGACCCTGGCTAACAAGTTGACTCAGCAATACAAAATTTGGTTTAATTATTTATTTACTAAATAATCACACAGAATTACATATACACAGGATGGATCATACATTGACTACTATTTATGTCATAAGAAAACGTCCCTAGTGGACAAAACCGATATGATGGCTGGTTACACAAAGAAAGGGTGTTGGGTTTGAATGAAAGAGCGGGAAGACTGAGGAACAAAAGGATTGGGTCTCTATCGGACCTTATGAAGCTACGCTATCGTAAATACAGAATCTTATGCATTCTAAATAACCGCCCTTTCGGAAAAGGAAAATACAATAAATATATTTACTCTGAGCTGCGCTTCAATAGATTGGTCGAAGAAGGAAGGCTGGGTTGTACTTTGAAGAATATTTCTGGGCAGATACATTGTAGTACTCTGTCATCGTGTGGTAGTACTGATACGTTGTAGTACTCTGTCGTCGTGTGGTAGAACGGGTACGTTGTAGTACTCTGTCGTCGTGTGGTAGAACGGGTACGTTGTAGTACTCTGTCGTCGTGTGGTAGAACGGGTACGTTGTAGTACTCTGTCGTCGTGTGGTAGAACGGGTACGTTGTAGTACTCTGTCGTCGTGTGGTAGAACGGGTACGTTGTAGTACTCTGTCGTCGTGTGGTAGAACGGGTACGTTGTAGTACTCTGTCGTCGTGTGGTAGTACTGATACGTTGTAGTACTCTGTCGTCGTGTGGTAGTACTGATACGTTGTAGTACTCTGTCGTCGTGTGGTAGTACTGATACGTTGTAGTACTCTGTCGTCGTGTGGTAGTACTGATACGTTGTAGTACTCTGTCGTCGTGTGGTAGTACTGATACGTTGTAGTACTCTGTCGTAGTGTGGTAGAACGGATACGTTGTAGTACCCTGTCGCTCTGAAGAGATTGTCCGTCCTTTCCTAGGCCACGCACATTTACAGCTGCTGCTGATAAGGATGTAGGGATCTAGGATGTATCACTTCTTTTAGTTAATAAGAGTTCAGAGTTCATACCAAGTTGCCATACTATAAGCTCCATGCTATATTCTGGCTGGTATAGTTGAAATTCATCCTTCCAGCGTGGCGATCACCTCCACGTTGAAATTCGCCCTCTTAAACGCATGGACATCAGTCCTCACGTCATAGGAACACAATATTAGGTTGTAATCGTTCAACCATTTGCAACCAGAGCTCACGCTGAGGTTGGCTTAGCCCGCCGTGAATTGGTTCACTCGGGCGTGGCCACTGAGTGAGCATATTTTACTTATGAAAACAATTCTCTGATATTAAAAGTACTTTTAGTTTTAATCTTTTCACAAATAGTTTCATATTTAAGCATTCAAATTGCACTACAATTCCATGTGAATCTGATGACTAGAATGTTTAGACTTTCCAAGATAAAATTTATGTCATCCTATCATCAGATATAATGTCCCAGACAACAACTGATCTGACATCATATTCTTTTTAAGTACCAACGGACACCTTCAACTGGTTGGATTACCGAAATATTGTTCCGTTCCCCACCTTTTGACGTTACCAGACTCTCTATGTTAACACAAAGGGGTTTACTGTAGAGCGAGAAAAGGGGAAAGGTTTTTATGGGGGTCATAAACCTCACCAACAGGGCAATGTCATGACAGCGGCCTCCATTCGCTATTCGAGTCAAACAGAGAAAAATACTTGTTTTTTTCCCCGACCCCTCTTCTTGCCCATTTGATAATGGGCCATTCAAAATCTAAACAGATTTTACATACACAATATATACAAAAGTATGTGGAAACCCCTTCAAATTAGTGGATTCAGCTATTTCGGGCACACCCGTTGCTGACCGGTGTATACAATCGAGCTCACATAGAACACTGAGAGGGTCGTCTGTAGACCGCTGAGAGGGTCGTCTGTAGACCGCTGAGAGGGTCGTCTGTAGACCGCTGAGAGGGTCGTCTGTAGACCGCTGAGAGGGTCGTCTGTAGACCGCTGAGAGGGTCGTCTGTAGACCGCTGAGAGGGTCGTCTGTAGACCGCTGAGAGGGTCGTCTGTAGACCGCTGAGAGGGTCGTCTGTAGACCGCTGAGAGGGTCGTCTGTAGACCGCTGAGAGGGTCGTCTGTAGGCCGCTGAGAGGGTCGTCTGTAGGCCGCTGAGAGGGTCGTCTGTAGAATGTGGCCTATCACACCTATCCACCTCAATACTTCCTGCATCACATTGCTCTACCCTTCTGCCCTCAGACTGCCATCTGTTCATCTGTGTGCTTCGTACACGCCTCGTTGCGTCGCACATTGATTACATCCTCCTCTCTCTCTGATGGGGAATGCACTGAGGAGATGCCTATAAGTGTTTACCTCCCAAATACAGATTTTATGTTTTAATGTGTTTCATCACCTGAGTGACATTTGCAGCTTCTCTAGAGAACACGTTGTAAAAAGATTGTGACAATGGTCTTGTTTTAACTTTGACAGGTATTGTCTGTGTTTGACCTCTGGGGGTCTGACATTTTTAAGTACAGTATTGTTGTTCCTAACTGTTTCCACTAAGTACAAGCGAGAATATTCATATAATATTGACGCTCACAATCTTGGTGCCTTTTGTTGATATCGTCTATTTTTTGTGTTTCAGAAGTTCCTGTTCTTCGTGTTGAAGAGCAGTGATGTTCTGGATGTCCTTGTGCCTATCCTGTTTTACCTGAATGATGCACGGGCTGACCAGTGTGAGTCACACGGAGCTGTGTGTGTGTGTGTGTGTGTGTGTGTGTGTTTCATCTTCTTATATGTACTCTGTGTCTGTGTGTGCAGCTCGTGTGGGCCTGGTACACATCGGTGTGTTTATCCTGCTGCTGCTGAGTGGAGAGAGGAACTTTGGTGTGCGTTTGAATAAACCCTACTCTGTACGAGTCCCCATGGACATCCCTGTGTTCACTGGAACTCATGCTGACCTGCTCATAGTGGTGAGGAGAGCTGTCTGAGTGACGTCTCAATGCTTCCCTGGATGCCGAGGATGGATGGGAGGGAGGGAGAGAGGGTGGATGGATGGGAGGGAGGGAGAGAGGGTGGATGGATGGGAGGGAGGGAGAGAGGGTGGATGGATGGGAGGGAGGGAGAGAGGGTGGATGGATGGGAGGGAGGGAGAGAGGGTGGATGGATGGGAGGGAGGGAGAGAGGGTGGATGGATGGGAGGGAGGGAGAGAGGGTGGATGGATGGGAGGGGAGGGAGAGAGGGTGGATGGGAGGGAGGGAGAGAGGGTGGATGGGAGGGAGGGAGAGAGGGTGGATGGGACGGAGGGAGGGTGGATGGGAGAGAGGGAGAGAGGGTGGATGGGAGGGAGGGAGAGAGGGTGGATGGATGGAGGGATGGATGGGAGGGAGGGGAGGGAGAGAGGATGGATGGGAGGGGAGGGAGAGAGGATGGATGGGAGGGGAGGGAGAGAGGATGGATGGGAGGGGAGGGAGGGAGGATGGATGGGAGGGAGGGAAGGGAGAGAGGATGGATGGGAGGGGAGGGAGAGAGGATTGATGGGAGGGGAGGGTGGATGGAAGGGATGGGAGGGAGGGAGAGAGGATGGATGGGAGGGGAGGGAGAGAGGAATGGATGGGAGGGAGGGAGAGAGGATGGGAGGGAGGGGAGGGAGAGAGGATGGGAGGGAGGGGAGGGAGAGAGGATGGATGGGAGGGGAGGGAGAGAGGATGGATGGGAGGGGAGGGAGAGAGGATGGATGGGAGGGGAGGGAGGGAGAGAGGGATGGATGGATGGATGGGAGGGAGAGAGGATGGATGGGAGGGAGAGAATGGGACGGTGGATGGAAGGGATGGGAGGGAGGGAGGATGGATGGATGGATGGGAGGGTGGATGGGAGGTTAGAGGATGGAGGGATGGGAGGGAGAGAGGATGGAGGGGATGGGAGGGAGAGAGGATGGAGGGATGGGAGGGAGAGAGGATGGAGGGATGGGAGGGAGAGATGGATGGATGGATGGGAGGGAGAGGATGGATGGATGGGAGGGAGAGAGGATAGGATGGGAGGGGGATGGGAGGGAGAGAGGGTGGATGGGAGGGGAGGGAGGATGGATGGATGGATGGGAGGGAGAGGATGGATGGATGGGAGGGAGAGAGGATGGAGGGATGGGAGGGAGAGGATGGATGGATGGATGGGAGGGAGAGGATGGATGGATGGGAGGGAGAGAGGATAGATGGAGGGATGGGAGGAGATGGATGGGAGGAGAGAGGGGGTGGATGGGAGGGAGGGAGAGAGGGTGGATGGATGGATGGGAGGGAGAGAGGATGGATGGATGGGAGGGAGAGATGATGGATGGGGAGGGAGAGAGGATGGATGGATGGGAGGGAGAGAGGATGGAGGGATGGGAGGGAGAGAGGGTGGAGGGATGGGAGGGAGAGAGGATGGAGGGATGGGGAGGGAGAGAGGATGGAGGGATGGATGGATGGGAGGGAGAGAGGATGGATGGATGGGAGGGAGAGAGGATGGATGGGATGGTAGGGAGAGAGGATGGAGGGATGGTAGGGAGAGAGGATGGAGGGATGGGAGGGAGAGAGGATGGAGGGATGGGAGGGAGAGAGGATGGAGGGATGGGAGGGAGAGAGGATGGAGGGATGGAGGATGGATGGATGGATGGGAGGGATGGGATGGATGGGATGGATGGATGGATGGGAGGGAGAGAGGATGGATGGGAGGGAGATGGGAGGGAGAGGATGGATGGATGGGAGGGAGAGAGGATGGAGGGATGGGAGGGAGAGAGGATGGATGGATGGTAGGGAGAGAGGATGGATGGATGGTAGGGAGAGAGGATGGAGGGATGGTAGGGAGAGAGGATGGAGGGATGGGAGGGAGAGAGGATGGAGGGATGGGAGGATGGATGGATGGATGGGAGGGAGAGAGGATGGATGGGAGGGAGAGAGGATGGATGGGAGGGAGATGGGAGGGAGAGGATGGATGGATGGGAGGGAGAGAGGATGGAGGGATGGATGGATGGGAGGGAGAGAGGATGGATGGATGGGAGGGAGAGAGGATGGATGGATGGTAGGGAGAGAGGATGGAGGGATGGGTAGGGAGAGAGGATGGAGGGATGGGAGGGAGAGAGGATGGAGGGATGGAGGGAGAGAGGATGGAGGGATGGGAGGGAGAGAGGATGGAGGGATGGGAGGATGGATGGATGGATGGGAGGGAGGGATGGATGGATGGGATGGATGGATGGATGGGAGGGAGAGAGGATGGATGGGAGGGAGATGGGAGGGAGAGGATGGATGGATGGGAGGGAGGGAGAGAGGATGGATGGATGGGAGGGAGAGAGGATGGATGGATGGGAGGAGAGAGGGTGGATGGGAGGGAGGGAGAGAGGATGGATGGATGGGAGGGGAGGGGAGGGAGAGGATGGATGGATGGATGGGAGGGAGAGAGGATGGATGGGAGGGAGAGAGGATGGATGGGAGGGAGAGAGAGAGGATGGATGGATGGGAGGGTGGATGGAAGGGATGGGAGGGAGAGAGGATGGATGGGATGGGAGGGAGAGAGGATGGATGGGAGGGGAGGGAGAGAGGATGGATGGATGGGAGGGAGAGAGGATGGATGATGGGAGGGAGAGAGGATGGATGGGATGGGAGGGAGAGAGGATGGAGGGATGGGAGGATGGATGGGAGGGATGGATGGGAGGGAGAGAGGATGGATGGGAGGGAGATGGGAGGGAGAGGATGGATGGATGGGAGGGAGGGAGAGAGGATGGAGGGATGGGAGGGAGAGAGGATGGATGGATGGGAGGGAGAGAGGATGGATGGATGGGAGGGAGAGAGGGTGGATGGGAGGGAGGGAGAGAGGATGGATGGATGGATGGGAGGGGAGGGAGGGAGAGGATGGATGGATGGATGGATGGGAGGGAGAGAGGATGGATGGGAGGGAGAGAGGGATGGATGGGGAGGGAGAGAGAGAGGATGGATGGATGGGAGGGTGGATGGAAGGGATGGGAGGGAGAGAGGATGGATGGATGGGAGGATGGAGGGATGGGAGGGAGAGAGGATGGAGGGATGGGAGGATGGATGGATGGAGGGAGGGATGGGATGGATGGATGGGATGGATGGATGGATGGATGGGAGGGAGAGAGGATGGATGGAGGGAGATGGGAGGGAGAGGATGGATGGATGGGAGGGAGGGAGAGAGGAATGGGAGGGATGGGAGGGAGAGAGGATGGATGGATGGGGAGGGAGAGAGGATGGATGGGATGGGAGGGAGAGAGGGTGGATGGGAGGGAGGGAGAGAGGATGGATGGGAGGGGAGGGGAGGGAGGAGGATGGATGGATGGATGGGAGGGAGAGAGGGATGGATGGGAGGGAGAGAGGATGGATGGGAGAGAGAGAGGATGGATGGATGGGAGGGTGGATGGAAGGGATGGGAGGGAGAGAGGATGGATGGGATGGGAGGGAGAGAGGATGGATGGGAGGGGAGGGAGAGAGGATGGATGGATGGAGGAGAGAGGATGGATGGATGGGAGGGAGAGAGGATGGATGGATGGGAGGGAGAGAGGATGGAGGGATGGGAGGATGGATGGGAGGGATGGATGGGAGGGAGAGAGGATGGATGGGAGGGAGATGGGAGGGAGAGGATGGATGGATGGGAGGGAGGGAGAGAGGATGGAGGGATGGGAGGGAGAGAGGATGGATGGATGGGAGGGAGAGAGGATGGATGGATGGGAGGGAGAGAGGATGGATGGAGGGGAGGGGAGGGAGAGGATGGATGGATGGATGGATGGGAGGGAGGGAGAGAGGATGGATGGGAGGGAGAGAGGATGGATGGGAGGGAGAGAGAGAGGATGGATGGATGGGAGGGTGGATGGAAGGGATGGGAGGGAGAGAGGATGGATGGGATGGGAGGGAGAGAGGATGGATGGGAGGGGAGGGAGGAGAGGATGGATGGATGGGAGGGAAGAGAGGATGGATGGATGGAGGGGAGAGAGGATGGATGGATGGATGGGAGGGAGAGAGGATGGATGGATGGGAGGGAGAGAGGATGGATGGATGGGAGGGAGAGAGGGTGGATGGATGGGAGGGAGAGAGGGTGGATGGATGGGAGGGAGAGAGGGTGGATGGGAGGGAGGGAGAGAGGATGGATGGATGGATGGGAGGGGAGGGAGAGAGGATGGATGGATGGGAGGGAGAGAGGGTGGATGGGAGGGAGAGAGGATGGATGGATGGATTGGGAGGGTGGATGGAAGGGATGGGAGGGAGGGAGGGAGGGAGAGAGGATGGATGGGAGGGGAGGGAGAGAGATGGATGGATGGGCGGGAGAGAGGATGGATGGGAGGGAGAGAGGATGGATGGATGGGAGGGGAGAGAGGATGGAATGGATGGGAGGGTGATGGAAGGGATGGGAGGGAGGGAGGGAGAGAGGATGGATGGATGGGAGGGTGGATGGGAGGGAGAGAGGGTGGATGGGAGGGAGAGAGGAGGGTGGATGGAGGTATGGGAGGGAGAGGGTGGATGGAAGGGATGGGGAGGGAGGGAGGGAGGGAGGATGGATGGATGGGAGGGAGGGTGGATGGGAGGGAGAGGATGGATGGGAGGGAGAGAGGATGGAGGGATGGGAGGGTGGATGGGAGGGTTAGAGGATGGATGGATGGGAGGGAGAGAGGATGGAGGGATGGGAGGGAGAGAGGATGGAGGGATGGGAGGGAGAGAGGATGGAGGGATGGGGAGGGAGAGGATGGATGGAGGGGAGGGAGAGGATGGATGGATGGGAGGGAGAGAGGATGGAGGGATGGGAGGGAGAGAGGATGGAGGGATGGGAGGGAGAGAGGATGGAGGGATGGATGGATGGGAGGGAGAGGATGGATGGATGGTAGGGAGAGAGGAAGGAGGGGGGATGGTAGGGAGAGAGGATGGAGGATGGTAGGGAGAGAGGATGGAGGGGTGGAGGGAGAGAGGATGGAGGATGGGAGGGAGGGAGAGAGGATGGAGGGGATGGGAGGGAGAGAGGGATGGAGGGATGGAGGGTGGATGGTAGGGAGAGGATGGATGGATGGGAGGGAGAGAGGATGGAGGGATGGGATGGATGGGAGGGAGAGAGGATGGAGGGATGGGATGGATGGGAGGGAGAGAGGATGGATGGATGGGAGGGAGAGAGGATGGATGGGAGGGAGAGAGGATGGATGGATGGGAGGGAGAGAGGGTGGATGGGAGGGAGGGAGAGAGGATGGATGGATGGATGGGAGGGGAGGGAGAGAGGATGGATGGGAGGGAGAGAGGATGGGTGGATGGGAGGGAGAGGATGGATGGGAGGGAGAGAGGATGGATGGATGGGAGGGTGGATGGATGGGAGGGGAGGGAGAGAGGATGGATGGATGGGAGGGAGAGAGGAGGGATGGATAGGAGGAGAGAGGATGGATGGGAGGAAGATGAGGGATGGGGAGGGGAAGGGATGGGAGGAGGGATGGAGGGATGGGAGGGATGGATGGATGGGAGGGAGAGAGGATGGATGGGAGGGATGGGATGGATGGATGGGAGGGAGAGAGGATGGAGGGATGGGAGGGTGGATGGTAGGGAGAGGATGGATGGGAGGGAGGGAGTGAGGATGGGAGGGAGAGGGTGGATGGGAGGGAGGGAGAGAGGGATGGATGGATGGATGGGAAGGGAGGGAGAGAGGATGGATGGGAGGGGAGGGAGAGAGGATGGATGGATGGATGGATGGGAGGGAGAGGATGGATGGGAGGGAGAGAGGATGGATGGATGGATGGATGGATGGGAGGGTGGATGGAAGGGATGGGAGTGAGGGAGGGAGAGGATGGATGGATGGGAGGGGAGGGAGAGGATGGATGGATGGGAGGGAGAGAGGATGGATGGGAGGGAGAGAGGATGGATGGATGGGGAGGGTGGATGGAAGGGGAGGGGAGGGAGGGAGGGACGGGAGGGAGAGGATGGATGGATGGATGGGATGGGGGTGGATGGGAGGGAGAGGATGGAGGGGTGGGAGGACGAGAGGATGGAGGGATGGGAGGGAGTAGAGAGGATGGAGGGATGGGATGGGAGGGATGGGAGAGAGGATGGGATGGATGGGGAGAGAGGACTGGAGGGATGGGAGGAGAGAGAGGGATGAGGGATTGGATGGATGGGAGGGAAGAGAGGATGGATGGATGGGAGGGAGAGAGGATGGAGGGATGGGACGGGAGAGATGATGGAGGGATGGGAGGGATGGAGAGGATGGAGGGATGGGCGAGGGAGAGAGGATGGAGGGAGGTGATGGGAGGCGAGAGGATGGAGGGATGGATGGATGGATTGATGGGAGGGAGAGAGGATGGATGGATTGGGAGGGAGACAGAGGATGGATGGATGGATGGATGGATGGATGGAGGGGAGAGGACGGATGGATGGATGGTAGGAGAGGATGGAGGGATGGGAGGGAGGAGAGGATGGAGGGATGGGAGGGAGGAGAGGGATGGAAGGGATGGGATGGATGGGAGGGAGAGAGGATGGATGGATGGATGGGAGGGATGGGATGATGATGGATGGGAGGGAGAGAGGATGGAGGGATGGGAGGGTGGATGGGAGGGAGAGAGGAGGAGGAGGGGTGGATGGGAGGGATGGGAGGAGAGAGGATGGATGGATGGATGGGAGGGGAGGGAGAGGAGGGATGGATGGATGGAGGAGGGAGAGAGGATGGATGGATGGATGGGAGGGTGGATGGGAGGGTGGAGGGAGAGGATGGATGGATGGGAGGGAGAGAGGATGGGAGGGATGGGATGGAGGATGGGAGGGATGGGATGGAGGATGATGGAGGGAGGGTGGATGGAGGAAGGGATGGGAGGGAGGGAGAGCGGATGATGGATGGGAGGGAGCAGGATGGAGGATGGGAGGTGGATGGGAGGGAGAGAGGATGGATGGATGGGAGGGAGAGAGGATGGAGAGATGAGAGGGTGGATGGGAGGGAGAGGGGAGGGTGGGTGGATGGGAGGGATTGGAGGGAGAAAGGAGGGAGGGAGGGAGAGGGATAGATGGATGGAGGGAGGGAGGGAGGGAGGGAGAGAGAGAGGGATGGAGGGATGGGAGGGAGAGAGGATGGAGGGATGGGAGGGAGAGAGGATGGAGGGATGGGAGGGAGAGAGGATGGAGGGATGGGAGGGAGAGAGGATGGGAGGGATGGGAGGGAGAGAGGATGGAGGGTGGATGGGAGGGGAATGGATGGGAGGGTGGATGGATGAATGGGAGCGAGGATAGGAGGATACAGTATCATGCTCTGAAGGTCATTGGTTACCGACGCGGAGGCACAAAACAATTATGGATGGAGGGAGGGAGGGAGGACCAGATGGATGGATGAGGGAGGGAGGGAGGACTGATGGATGGATGAATGGAAGGAGGACGGATGGATGGATGAGAGGGAGGGAGGGAGGATGGAGGGGGGGGAGGGTGGATGGATGGATAGGAAGATACAGTAGCATGCTCTGAAAAGGTCATTGGTTATGATGGCGGAGGCACAAAACAATTATGGTGGATGGGAGGGAGGGAGGGAGGACGGATGGCAGGGNATGGATGGGAGGGAGAGAGGATGGATGGATGGAGGGATGGAGGGATGGGAGGGAGGAGAGGAGGATGGATGGTAGGGAGAGGATGGAGGGATGGGAGGAGAGAGGATGGAGGGATGGGAGGGAGAGAGGATGGAGGGATGGATGGATGGGAGGGAGAGAGGATGGATGGATGGATGGGAGGGATGGGATGGATGGATGGGAGGGAGAGAGGATGGAGGGATGGGAGGGTGGATGGGAGGGAGAGAGGATGGAGGGGGTGGATTGGGAGGGATGGAGGGAGGAGAGGATGGGATGGATGGATGGAGGGAGAGAGGATGGATGGATGGATGGGAGGGAGAGGATGGATGGATGGATGGATGGGAGGGTGGATGGGAGGGATGGGAGGGAGAGAGGATGGATGGATGGGAGGGAGAGAGGATGGGAGGGATGGGAGGAGGATGGGAGGGATGGGATGGAGGATGGATGGATGGGAGGGTGGATGGAAGGAAGGGATGGGAGGGAGGGAGAGCGGATGGATGGATGGGAGGGAGAGAGAGGATGGAGGGAGGAGGGTGGATGGGAGGGAGAGAGGATGGATGGATGGGAGGAGAGAGGATGGAGAGCTGAGAGGGTGGATGGGAGGATGAGGGGGAAGGGTGGGTGGATGGGAGGGATGGGAGGGGAAAGGAGGGATGGGAGGGAGAGGGATAGATGGATGGGAGGGAGGGAGGGAGGGAGGGAGAGAGAGAGGATGGAGGGAGGGAGGGAGAGAGGATGGAGGGATGGGGAGGGAGAGAGGATGGAGGGATGGGAGGGAGAGAGGATGGAGGGATGGGAGGGAGAGAGGATGGGAGGGATGGGAGGGAGAGAGGATGGAGGGGTGGATGGGAGGGATGGATGGGAGGGTGGATGGATGAATGGGAGCGAGGATAGGAGGATACAGTATCATGCTCTGAAGGTCATTGGTTACCGACGGCGGAGGCACAAACAATTATGGATGGAGGAGGGGAGGGAGGACAGATGGATGGATGAAGGGAGGGAGGGAGGACTGATGGATGGATGAATGGAAGGAGGACGGATGGATGGATGAGAGGGAGGGAGGGAGGATGGAGGGGGGAGGGTGGATGGATGGATAGGAAGATACAGTAGCATGCTCTGATAAGGTCATTGGTTACTGATGGCGGAGGCAACAAAACAATTATGGATGGATGGGAGGGAGGGAGGGAGGACGGATGGCAGGGAGGGAAGATGGGAGCATGCTCTGATGAAGGTCGTTGTTTGCCGACAGAGGCACAATTATATATTTTTTTTAAATTCAATTGCAGAAAAAAATCTGATCATAGTATGATATACAGTATTAACATAACTGTCTGGACGCTGGTGGAACATCTGCCTCATGGCAGTCTTCATATGTGATTGTCTAGATATTCCACAAGATCATCACTAGTGGACATCAACGCCTGCAGCCCCTCTTTGACTGCCTGCTCACTATCGTAGTGAACGGTAAGTGCTCAGAGATACAATATAATACTTCTATTCTATTTAAATCTTTGGGTGAGTGTCTGACTGTCATTGAAAGGGTCGCCACCTGTTGGCTGCATCTGGATATTGCAGGTTATTGACACCAGTACACCACCATCCTCCACAGTGTCTCCTTACCTGAAGAGTCTGTCCATGGTGGCAGCTAACCAACTTCTATTTCTTCTCCACAGTGTCTCCTTACCTGAAGAGTCTGTCCATGGTGGCAGCTAACCAACTTCTATTTCTTCTCCACAGTGTCTCCTTACCTGAAGAGTCTGTCCATGGTGGCAGCTAACCAACTTCTATTTCTTCTCCACAGTGTCTCCTTACCTGAAGAGTCTGTCCATGGTGGCAGCTAACAAGCTGCTCCACCTCCTGGAAGCCTTCTCCACCAACTGGTTCCTCTTCTCTGCCTCCCAGAACCACCATCTTGTCTTCTTCCTGCTGGAGGTCTTCAACAACCTCATCCAGTATCAGTTTGATGGTAAAACCTGGCTCTCGTTAGCTCAGGTCCCAGATCTGATTGTGCTTTCTTGTCATACATGGCAATTAAGTGACAAGGAGTTGTCAAGACGGCACAAAGTGATCTGGGACCCAGGCTATAGTCTCATGTTGTCAAACATCACACAGTAGTAAAGAAAATCTAGAATGGTTGTGGTCGAGAGGCTGGCTCAGAGAAGACATCACCTAGCATTGACTGGGCAGTATGGGAACGATGCCATCTCTTGGTGGACAATGGGATTGCATCAACATGATTGCCGTGAAATGACCAGAAACACAACCTGCCAGACTGACACTATTTAAAAGCTCCTTTTCCCTACTACTTTCTGGAGTGTCTCTTTTAAACGTTGACATGATAAACCTGCCCGGTACAATGATAAACCTGCCCGGTACATGATAAACCTGCCCGGTACATGATAAACCTGCCCGGTACATGATAAACCTGCCCGGTACATGATAAACCTGCCCGGTACATGATAAACCTGCCCGGTACATGATAAACCTGCCCGGTAACTGATAAACCTGCCCGGTACATGATAAACCTGCCCGGTAACTGATAAACCTGCCCGGTACATGATAACCTGCCCGGTACATGATAAACCTGCCCGGTACATGATAAACCTGCCCGGTAACTGATAAACCTGCCCGGCACATGATAAACCTGCCCGGCACATGATAAACCTGCCCGGGACACAATGATAAACCTGCCCGGCACATGATAAACCTGCCCGGTACATGATAAACCTGCCGGTAACTGATAAACCTGCCCGGTACATGATAAACCTGCCCGGTACATGATAAACCTGCCCGGTAACTGATAAACCTGCCCGGTACATGATAAACCTGCCCGGTAACTGATAAACCTGCCCGGTACATGATAAACCTGCCCGGTACATGATAAACCTGCCCGGTACATGATAAACCTGCCCGGTACATGATAAACCTGCCCGGCACATGATAAACCTGCCCGGTAACTGATAAACCTGCCCGGTACATGATAAACCTGCCCGGTAACTGATAAACCTGCCCGGTACATGATAAACCTGCCCGGTAACTGTTCTTCTCCTTCGCAGGTAACTGTAACCTGGTGTACGCCATCATCCGTAAGCGCAACATCTTCCACCAGCTGGCCAATCTGTCCTCTGACCCAGCCACCATCCACAAGGTAGAGAGAGACGACGTGCTTTCTAAATCCAATCACATTGTATTGGTCACATACACGTGTTTAGCAGATGTTATTGTAGGTGTAGTCGAAATGCTTGTGCTTCTAGTTCCAACAGCGCAGTAATAACCAACGAGTCATTTCTAACAATTTCACAACATATACACACAAATCTAGAGTAAAGGAATGGAATTAAGACTATAGAAATATAAGGATGAGCAATGTCAGAGCAGCATAGACTAAGATACAGTAGAATAGTGTAAAATACAGTATATACATATGATATGGGTAATGCAAGATGTGTCAACATTATTAAAGTGACTAGTGTTCCATTTTTATGAAAGTGGCCAATGATTTCATGTCTGTATGTAGGCAGCAGCCTCTCTGTGCTAGTGATGGCTATTTACCAGTCTGATGGCCTTGAGATAGAAGCTGTTTTCCACTCTCTCGGTCCCAGCTTTGAGGCAACTGTACTGACCTCGCCTTCTGGATGATAGCGGTGTGAACAGGCAGTGGCTCTGGTGGCTGTAGTGCTTGATCATCTTTTTGGCCTTCCTGTGACATCGGGTGCTGTAGGTCTCCTGGATGGCAGGTAGTGTGATGCGTTGTGCAGACCGCCCTCTGGAGAGCCCTGCGGTTGTGGGCAGTGCAGTTGTCGTAGTAACGTAGAACTCTATCCTCTTGCATAAAAAAGTACAAGGAGGCTTTAAGCCAACGGTCAATATTTTCCCCCATAGTTAAAAAAAAAAAAAATTGATGTTGTGAGTGATCCATGTGAAATGTACTTTAAATAAATCTGACTTGACAAAACAGTTGATCACATAAAACATGTAAAGTGGGTCAGTAATTACTTGGTTCAGTTGCTTTGCTGAATCATTTTTTATTTTCCATTCTTCTAACAAGGCCCTGCAGATGAAGAAGAGGAAGAAGACTACCACGGCCATTATCTCCCGGATCAACTCCCAGGAGACCATCTCCATGGAGGGGTCCCGACCGGCCATCCCAGCTGAGCCAGGGACACTCAAAGCCAGTCTCGTGGCCATACCAGGTACCCCCCCTCTCCTGGAGCTCTCCATGCATGCCTGTATTTTGCAAAGCACTTTTCCCTATGGTATGTTAAGGTTTTATATTTCATTATAATCAATTCTATTAACTGGGCTTGTCGGGTTTCCACTCAGCTATCACTAACTTATATCCTACTACTCTGTTTCATCACATAACTTCTGCAATTCTCTCACCCCTTTTATAAAAACAACAGCAATTGGTTTCTTTTAAGTCGTACCAAAATAATTTGTTTTGTCACATTGTTAGGGAATGGTTCAATGGTTTCTAAGGGTCTTTCTTGTTGTTTGGTCCCTGTAGCTATTGACAAGCTGACAGAGAAGGCTCAGGTCTCTGAGGATGGCACCATGGTCTGTCTCCAGCACATGACCATTGACCAAAACGTCCACTCTCCCCAACACACTCCCTCTCCCCAACACACTCCCTCTCCGCAGTCCCTTGCCGCTGACACCAGTGGTATAGCTGGAGCCAGCGACACAGAGTCCAACTCGGGGAGAGATAACGAGGTAAGAGCTCTGCGTGTAGAGACTTATGGACGCAGCTCACTGGAAAGCAAGTCTTGTGGGAATCATTTAGTGTGAAGTTATATACAGGATTAAATGACTTGTCAGAGATATACAGTATGTTACTGCTCACTGACAATAAGATTGAGCCTAGTGACTATAATGGTTCCTCTTCTTCCTATCAAGGAGGCCTTTCAACCAGAGTCAGAGCTGGCCAGAAGTCGTTTGTCCAGTGTATCATCATCAGCTGTGTACTGGAACCCCACTCCAGACTGGGTAAGAGCCCTCCCTCCCTCCCTCATCTAGCCATGTCTCTCTCCCTCCCTCCCTCCCTCATCTAGCCATGTCTCCCTCCCTCCCTCATCTAGCCATGTCTCTCTCCCTCCCTCCCTCCCTCATCTAGCCATGTCTCTCTCCCTCCCTCCCTCATCTAGCCATGTCTCTCTCCCTCCCTCCCTCATCTAGCCATGCCTCCCTCCCTCCCTCCCTCATCTAGCCATGCCTCCCTCCCTCATCTAACCATGTCTCCTCCTCCCTCATCTAGCCATGTCTCCCTCATCTAGCCATGTCTCCCTCATCTAGCCATGTCTCCCTCATCTAGCCATGTCTCCCTCCCTCCCTCATCTAGCCATGTCTCCCTCCCTCCCTCCCTCATCTAGCCATGTCTCCCTCCCTCCCTCCCTCATCTAGCCATGTCTCCCTCCCTCCCTCCCTCATCTAGCCATGTCTCCCTCCCTCCCTCCCTCATCTAGCCATGTCTCCCTCCCTCCCTCCCTCATCTAGCCATGTCTCCCTCCCTCCCTCCCTCATCTAGCCATGTCTCCCTCCCTCCCTCCCTCATCTAGCCATGTCTCCCTCCCTCCCTCCCTCATCTAGCCATGTCTCCCTCCCTCCCTCATCTAGCCATGTCTCCCTCCCTCCCTCATCTAGCCATGTCTCCCTCCCTCCCTCCCCCTCAATCATACAGTACATTCACAGCTGTGGTGTTATGTACATCATTGGTAAGATCCCTCCCTCCTGATAGGTCGTGACCTCTTCTCCCTTCTCTGTACTGTTCTCTACTAGGTCCTCTCCTGGAAGAGTAAGCTTCCTCTCCAGACGATCATGAGGCTGCTACAAGTTCTGGTTCCTCAGGTGGAGAAGATCTGCATAGACAAGTAAGAGACGAGGATCCTAAGGGAAATGGAGAGGTTATATTTTGTGATTTTGGTTGTGGAACCCTAAGTGTTCCTGAAAACTGAGAGCTTTGAAATAGATGTGTCTATGACTGACATTATCAATAGGATTGTCATCTTTCTTGATTGTGGAACCCAGAAGTGATCAGAACACAGTGATCAATAGAATTCACTAGAACTGGATTAGCATGGATGAGAGAGACTACATGCATGTATATTACCTGCCCAGGGACTGCGGTTGAGTATTAGCCAGCTGGCTAAAACTGGTACCTTTACAGTAATGTTGATTTTAATGTCCCTGTAAAACTAAATGTATTAAAGTAAGTCAAGTGATATGTTTATCTCCTCCAGGGGTCTGACCGACGAGTCAGAGATCCTGAAGTTCCTGCAGCATGGGACCCTGGTGGGCCTGCTGCCTGTACCTCACCCCATCTTAATCAGGAAGTACCAGGCCAACGCGGGCACCGCCATGTGGTTCCGCACATACATGTGGGGAGTAATCTACCTACGGTAAGCAACATGGGCCAAATGGAAAAGGGAAACATTAAGATATTTACAATGGTTAATGATGGTGATAATGTCAATAGTAGTAAAATACCCAGTGGTGGACAAAGGGCCCAAAATGGCATACTTGAGTAAAAGTAGAGATACTTGAGTAAAAGTAGAGATACTTGAGTAAAAGTAGAGATACTTGAGTAAAAGTAGAGATACTTGAGTAAAAGTAGAGATACTTGAGTAAAAGTAGAGATACTTGAGTAAAAGTAGAGATACTTGAGTAAAAGTAGAGATACTTGAGTAAAAGTAGAGATACTTGAGTAAAAGTAGAGATACTTTTAGTAAAAGTAGAGACTTTTACTTGAGTAACTTTCTATTAAGGTAAGTCACCCAGTAAAATACTACTTGAGTAAAAGTCTAAAAGTATTTGGGTTTTAAATATACTTAAGTATCAAAAGTACATGTCATTTCTCAAATATACTTAACTATCGAAAGCAAAAATCCCTTCTATTAAGCAATGCAGGTGGTACCATTTTCTTGTTTTAAACATGTATGGATAGCCAACACTCAGACAGAATTTACAAACAATGCATTTGTGTTTAGTGAGTCTTCCAGATCAGAGGCAGAAGGGATGACCATGTGTTCTCTTGATAAGTGTGTGAATTGGACCATTTTCCTGTCCTGCTAAGCATTGAAAATGTAAGGAGTAGTTTTGTCTGTCAGGGAAATGTTTGGAGTAGAAAGTACATTTATTTTCTTTAGGAATGTATTGAAGTAGAAGTACTCAAAAATATAAATAGTTAAGTACAGATACCCCCCCCCCCCCAAAAAAAAACTACTACAGTAGTACTTTCAAGTATTTTTACTTAAGAACTTTACACCACTGAAAAGACCTAATCCGTACACAGAATGAATAAGACAAGCCACTATAGAGTTCAGACGGAGTTAACACATATTTAGGAGTATTTAATTAGAGGAGTGGGGTATTCTTGAAAGCAGGATTATTACATTGGTCAGCTGATTTTGATAAATATAACTTGATATTCTGGTTAATTTAAGAAAGCTACCGTTGTAATGGTTGTTATACATTATCATTATATTTCTCAACATGAAGTTATATCAAGCAATTTTAGTCACCTGACTAACTTATTGATCCAGCTTTCTGCAACAGGCCCCCAGCCAGGTCTAGGAACCAGGCCCCCAGCCAGGTCTAGGAACCAGGCCCCCAGCTTGTGGTCAGCCACACCAACTAGCCGAGTCGCTTAGTCCATGAAATACAGGTGGTCGTTGTCATGGTCACTCAAATCCAATCTGATCTTTATTAACAATGACTCTTGTTGTTACCGTAGTAACGTGGATCCCCCGATCTGGTATGACACTGACGTCAGACTGTTTGAGATTCAGAGGATCTAAGTGGAGCTGGTGAACAGGTCTCTACGACTGCGGCCCAAATGGCACCCTATCCTGTTCACAGTGCACCACTTTTGACGAGCCCTATGGGCCCCTGTAAAAAGTAGTGCCCCTACATAGGGGGTAGAGCGCCATTTGGGAAGCAGACAACGTCTCTCGGGAATGGCTGGTTCGCCCTCGGGAACCACCGACCGCTCTCTCGCCAACTGCCATCTTCAAACCTGAACAGAAGTGTGGAAGAGGAGGATGAAGATTTTCACCAGACACACCTGTTCTAGAAAACAGGAATTTACAGTGTTTGTTTTCTCTATTTTGTTTCTTGCGAAGTGCCAACCCATAGAACATCATGTAACAAACCACTGTCACGAAACCACTTTTCCTACAAGCTGTCTGCTACTACAACTGCCAGAAGGTCTGCCATGTTAACCCTCTTCTAGTCATGATTTGGCAGCTTTCCATATATTCCTTTATTGATTTGATGTGTGTGTTTTTTTTGACAAACAAACATGTATCCACTACTGTATGTACACTTCCGTTCAAAAGTTTGGGGTCACATAGAAATGTCCTTGTTTTTGGAAAAAAAATGATTTTTTTTTTTGTCCATTAAAATAACATCAGATTGATCAGAAATACAGTCTAGACATTGTTAATGTCTTAAATGACTATTGTAGCTGGAAACGGCAGATTTTTTATGGAATATCTACATCGGCATACAGAGACCCATTATCAGCAACCATCACTCCTGTGTTCCACTGGCACGTTGTGTTAGCTAATCCAAGTTTATCATTTTAAAAGGCTAATTGATCATTAGAAAACAATTTCGCAATTATGTTAGCACAGCTGAAGACTGTTGTCCTGATTAAAGAAGCAATAAAACTGGCCTTTAGATTAGTTGAGTATCTGGAGCATCAGCATTTGTGGGTTTGATTACAGGCTCAAAATGGCCAGAAACAAATTACTTTCTTCTGAAATTCCAGTTCAGAGTCAGTCTATTCCTGTTCTGAGAAATGAAGGGTATTCCATGCGAGAAATTGCCAGATGGTGCTGTTCTATGAAGGGAGTAGTACACAGCTTTTAGTTTCTTGGCAATTTCTCTCATGGAATGGCTTTCATTTCTCAGAACAAGAAGACTGATGAATTTCAGAAGAAAGTTATTTGTTTCTTGTCATTTTGAGCCTGTAATCGAACCCACAAATGCTGATGCTCCAGATACTCAACTAGTCTAAAGAAGGCCAGTTTTATTGCTTCTTTAATCAGGACAACAGTTTTCAGCTGTGCTAACATAATTTTAAAATAGTTTTCTAATGATCAATTAGCCTTTTAAAATGATAAACTTGGATTAGCTAACACAACGTGCCATTGGAACACAGGAGTGATGGTTGCTGATAATGGGTCTCTGTACGCCGATGTAGATATTCCATAAAAAATCTGCAGTTTCCAGCTACAATAGTCATTTACGACATTAACAATGTCTAGACTGTATTTCTGATCAATCTGATGTTATTTTAATGGACAAAAAAAAAAATCATTTTTTTTCCAAAAACAAGGACATTTCTAAGTGACCCCAAACTTTTATACAATAGTATATATGTTACTAAGATTGTTTAAATGTTTTAGATGAAGATTTATAGGACTTATTATTTTCAGTTTCTATTCTTGAAATGCTTTTATGTAAAGTACACATTTTTGGTATCCCTTTTATCACAGTAAGGCTCATTTTCATTTTGGAAGAGTGTGAAATAGAGACTGACTGAGACAGACTAGAGAGTGACCTGGTGACTGACTGGGACCTGGGGACTGACCGGGACCTCCGTGAACTGATTGACTGAGACAGACTAGAGAGAGACTTGGGGACTGACCGGGACCTCTGTGACCTGGGGACTGACCAGGACCTCCGTGAACTGATTGACTGAGAGAGACTTGAGGACTGACCGGGACCTCTGTGACCTGGGGACTGACCGGGACCTCTGTGAACTGACTGACTGAGACCTGGGGACTGACCGGGACCTCTGTGAACTGACTGACTGGGACCTGGGGACTGACCGGGACCTCTGTGAACTGACTGACTGAGACCTGGGGACTGACCGGGACCTCTGTGAACTGACTGACTGGGACCTGGGGACTGACCGGGACCTCTGTGAACTGACTGACTGAGACCTGGGGACTGACCGGAACCTCTGTGAGCTGACTGACTGAGACCTGGGGACTGACCGGGACCTCTGTGAGCTGACTGACTGAGACCTGGGGACTGACCGGAACCTCTGTGAACTGACTGACTGAGACAAGAAGTGATATCTCTGGAATGTATGTATTGGCTTTTGAACTGCAGGCAAATGCTATTGTATTCTGTGTCTGATTTCATAATGTCAATATTTTCAAAGTACTGGAAACATATCACATGTAATAAATCATGTATTATGAATCAAAGTACACATGTTTTTAATGTCAACAGAGAAATGTTTACATGTCTCATCTTTACAGAAATGTGATATTTAGCTGGTCGGCACAATATTTCACCCAAGGATATGAAAAGGTGGAGGGAGCTCATTGTGGCCTTATGTCTCAGAGAGGAGCAGTTCGTCACTGTTGTGGTTCCTATCCCTCAGGCAGTGATGAGGGGCTCCATCAGGGCACCCCTGTAGGAGACTCCCAGAGGCTGAACCAGGTTGACCAGGACAAACCAGGCAGAGAAGAGAACAGGGGAGGAGAGGATAGGAGCTCAGCCAGTGATGAGGAGCTCCATCAGGGCCCCCACAGAGTGCATCCTGTAGAAGACTCCCAGAGGCTGAACCAGGTTGACCAGGACAAACCAGGCAGAGAAGCCAAAGAACTGCTTCCCCAGGCCGTTCTCAAACTGGGGGTGGGCTCCAAACGCTGGGATCATCCAGAGCTGAGGAGACGGGAGAGAGAATATCAGGGGACGAATTTAAATGACATTATATTGGAAAGGGGACTAGCCTGATCCTAGATCTGTATGTTCTCCAAGTACAAAGCATAGGAGTAGGCAAACAAGCACCAACAGATCTGCCACCAGGCTAGGTAAATATTGTGTAACATGATTATTACAAGATCACAGATGTAATATCCTTGGCGTTACTCACCATGATATTGGAGAGTATGAGGAAGGCACAGATCTCCTGTGTGACTTTTTTGTACCAGGTCTGTTGTCCTTCCTTGATTTGGCAAACAGGTGGTGCTGTCACTGCCTTTCCCCTCTTCAATAGAGACATTGCTCCTCCTACTTTATTCCTGTCATTTGTATTCTCCATGGTCTTCCTCTTCTGATTTTGGACATGAGAGGGGTCACATTGTCAATGTATTACTATAGATAAAAGTGTAACTATACTTCTGATTTGTAACAATACAGTATGGTGCTATCTAAGCGCACAAAAACTTATGAAGCAAAGATGGCTAGATGAATACATATGTTCTCTTATATTTTAAATAAAGAAATTTAGTAGGAAAATCAGCTTTGGCCAGAGGGAATTGGAGTTGTCAACATTACTTTAACCATGAAATTGAGGAAGAAGGAGAAGAAGAGTGACTTGCCATGAATATGTTGATCCGCTCCTTTCCTTTACCCTTGGTGAGGGCCAGGTTGGGGTTTCGGTGGAGGCCATCAATGATGAAGACATTCTGCAGCAGGAGCTCCAACAGGCTGAGGAGGGAGTAGGAAAGATCCAGGCTTCCCAGTGGTCCGCTAGGCCCCACAGCTAGAGCAGCCACCAGAGAGAAATAGGACAGGGCAAGCTGTCCCAGGGCTGCCCCAACCAGGAGGGCCACATCCAGGCTACGCGTGGGGTTATGTCCCCTCTCATCCGCCCTCCTCTCCAGCTTATGGACCATTAGGCCAGCCAGGGAGCAGAGGGACATGATGGGCATCACAGCTAGATGGTAGCAGTAGAATATCAGAAAGGCAGTGTGCCGGTGCTGGCCTCGGTTCACCCAAACTTGATACAGGATGAACACAACCACCCCAGCTATAAGGACCAGACCCCCGAACAACGGCCCGAATAGGATCCCACCTTCGTGGACGATGCGTAGGGTAATCCTCTGGGCATGGTGGGGTATTGACCCAGGGCTCATACGCCTGCCCACGTTCTTCCACATCACATAAAGCATGCAGCCTGCCATCAGGTAGTACTCCATGTTGAAGGGATACAGGACTTCATAACCCTTCCTGAAGAACAGGCACAATGTGTCTGCACTGCACTGGCATAACGTTGCATTTCTCAGCCCTGCTGAAAGGAAATCAGACCGGTTGGTGAATAATTTCTTCATAGTATACAATAGTAATATTAGATATTATTAGCATCTTTATAATTCAGTTGTAGGTCCTCAATTGTCTGACTAGTGGGCAAGCACAGTTTAACTACTTTCATTGTGATAAAATGTACGTAAATGTGTTTTAGTTGTGTAAGGATTGTCATGACGTTGCCCTCTTTGGGTACAGCAAGCCAATCCCCCTCTCTCTGTCTCCTACACTCAGGCTGCTGCGACCTCAGGTCGTAAATTCCTGGAGGAGATTTTCTCCTCATGGCCACAGTATAGAGAGAGAGGGAGTTTTCATAGAGAGAACAAAGGAATTTCTTCCACCTCACAGAACTTGAGGTCCGAACAACATTTATGTTCTGGAGAAGGTATAAAAGATCGGTGGAGATTCCAGCTACGAACTGGTCCGTTTGGTACAATTTTGTGAAACTCATGGGAGACAATACGGCCACATTACCATAACGCTGTTTATACAATAGCCTCAGATATGAGGCTTACGTCTAATTGTTGTACAGGATGAATGAGGAAAGATTAAACTATTTGTGAAATTATGGGATGCTATGTAATGATGTAATGTGAGATAATTGTATTTCTGTGTAAAGTTTCACTTAATAAGTCACTGGCACGCCCCCATGAACACAGTTAGGACCTGGTGTCATGAGACAGCCTTTTTCTGCTCTTTTCTGCTCTTCTGAATTTCTCAATAGACCATGTTTCTCTCAATTACGAGAGGACAAAGGTTGCAGACCAGCTTACCTCGATAACGAGCGGGCCAAGGTTTGAGACGATTGCTGAATCTTTTAACCATCCCGTGGTTAAACTCTTAGACCATCGATACCGACAGAATAAGAACAAGTCTGATATTAATTACTAGTCTGCAGCTAGGAATTCAGTATCATTGAACGTGAAGACCGACAACCGCCGAAACATCTATTCTATAACGACATGAATGAATGTCACTCTGAACGATCCACTCTAACCAAGACAGATAGAAGACGGCCAGACTCTCCAACAGAAACAAACTTTTCAACAGAGACCCTGATGACACACTGAGAGTAAATATATTGATTGATTGCAATTGTTCCCGAATGAGTGAGCGTTCATGTGTAAAGGATTAGCATTTCAATTGTTATAATTATCAACTGTGTGTTGTCTTATCTCAGTCGACCCACACTTCCCTTTTGTACACCAAGCCGCGATGCTGGTTTATCCCACTAGGGAAACTCCGCTATCATTTCCTTGTAACTATCTACTGTTTGTTATGCATTTCTGTGAATTACTGAGTAAATGAATTATTTTAAGACAATTGATGTATGGATGACTCATAGTGAAGACTGGGTTCGTGCAGATAACCAACAATTTACGACGTTTGGAATGAGACTAACGTGAGGTAAAGAAGAATTCATTAATCAGAAGACTAATTGATCAGATATTAAAATATCTGAAAAGTTGTATTAGGAAATGTTTTACTTTGTAATCTGAATATGTTCCATGGTGCCCCAACTTCCTAGTTAATTACAGTTACATGATTAATCAGTTTAATCGCGGAATAATAATTTAGAGAGTGATTTGATGATTAAGTCTTCAGTTTAATGATGCCAAAGACACGACAGGATGTACTATGGTATATACCGGAGTCAGAGCTATCTGCGCTGCCATACGTGGCGCGGCCATCCTCCTTCTCCATCTCTATCTCCAGATGAACTGTGTCTTCTGTCACCGCGTTCAGCCACAGCAACAGATCTGCGCTCAGAGTAACCATCAGCCCAGACCTGGCGTGGGAGCATAAACACACACACACATATCACAGTTCAAATGTATAACATAACAATATGAAATGAGATGTATGGATGATTCACTCTGAAATACATACATAAATTGCATAACAATAAGCTACAAAAAAACCACATAAAATCACACAATAAGCAACAAAGTGGTTCAACCGTTCACAAACACCAGCAATCCCATTATTACCTGTTTGCTTTGTAATGTACAGGTCCCTATTGGTTCCTTTAGTCAATGCAAATACCATAGATCTCTCCAATAACAAGATGGTCAATGTTTTTGTAAATGAAATTGAGAGGCATGCACCTGGTAATGATCTTGTGCTTGTGAATACAGTCTTTGGAGTGAGCCCAGAGCAAATAGGTCTACAAAAAGACATTCATTCAAATGTTAAGGAAATGACATTGTCCAAGTCAATACCAGTTTAGAATATAGGTTCAATACTGGTCTCTATTACCAAAGAGATATGACTAGCCTGCTTTAAATAAAGGTTCAATCAAATGAAAATGCATTGAAAATATTTTAAACATTTTGGAAAAGGAAATTGAGTCCAAACAAAAGCCAATGATTGATGACTACCTGTAGGCCAAGAAAGGGAGCCTCGATGAAGGGGGCAAGGACTTTAGCAACCGGCTTACACTCCTTCATCATGACATAGTAACCCATCTTGAAGAGATGCATCAGGAGACTGAAGGCGGCAAACAGCATCAGGACCACTGACATCGCAGGGAGAAAAAAACTATTGAGTTTTCAATATTGGTCAGGGAAAATCAGGATTATCATCTGCAAATATGTGTAGTTTAAATTCATGTTAATCAATACTGATAGCTGTTATGTTTGGGTCCTGTCTAATTCTTTCTGCAAGCGGTTCAATTGCCTGTGCAAACAGGAGGGGAGAGGGGACATTCCTTTCTTGTGCACCTTTCTCAAGCAGTTTCATCAAATAATGTATTATTTAGGACATTCATACAGCATTTTTATATAATGTATTATTTTAGCTGGAAAGTTGAAAGCTTCCAAAGTTTTGAATAGAAAATGCCATTCAAGACAGTCAAACGCCTTTTTCGGCATCAACAGCCATTATTGATAAATCTACAGTATATCTTATTTTTTTGCGTATTGAACTGAAACATGTTCTTCTATTTGTTTGTCTATTTGTAATAAATCCTGTTTGATTGATATGTATTAAGTCTGGTAAGACTTTTGCCATTCTATTGCTTATGAGCTTTGTGATTATTTAATGTTCACAATTTACTAAACTTATCGGTCTATGTTCAGCAGGGGACCTTCCAGATTTTCCTGGTTATAATATAACTGAAATAACTGCTTGATACTAGGAACTAGGAAGTACTGAATTGAGTGAGGTGTGTGTTCTATGGGAAAGCCATTCATTCCTGGTGATTTTCTCCATGTAAATGTTTGAACAGGATCTAATATTCATTCTTGGGTGATCTTTGTTTTTAGTAATTATTTTGAGTCTGCTGACAGTTGCTTCTGAGTTGTTGAGTCTAAGAAGGCTATAGGATCCGTCCAATTGTCGTTTTAATCCTGATTGATATACATTTTCACGGAAGCTTTTTAAAATGGTAATTAATCGCGTTGTTGTTTCTAATTACCACTTTTCTATCTTTATCTTTGAAAATTATAACTGGTTTAGTGTGTATTCGTTTTGTGACAGCTGTGACATATTTACCACGTTTATTTACCATTAAGTAGCATGCTGTAGTTGTTTGCTCTCTTCAAAAGAAAGACATACATTTTATTTTCTTCTTTACCATGTAAAGATTTTTTTTGATGGGCTTTATCTAAGATAGGGATTTCCTTGTCTTCTTCTTTAATTTTAATTTCTAAATAAGATTAAACTTTTGCCAAGTATGAAATTATCACCCCCCTAACGTATGCCTTAAAAGCCCAAGTCGGCTTTTCTCTGTCCTCTACATCTAAATTTGTAATGGTAAAGGTTTTTACTTTTTCATTTTTGCATTTAATACATTTCGGATCCAGAAGATGAGTTCTTGTCATTCTCCAAATTTTGTCACTTAAGTGTATTTTCTATTGGTGGAATTAAACATGACACCGGAGAATGAAATGATATCACTATATCATTCATTTTTTTAATACGGTACATTTTTGAGTGCATTTTGGGAAATAAAAATGTAGTCAATTCTTGAATAGCTTTTCTTACTTTGAGAAAAAAATGGAATAGTCTTTTGCAGTTAGGAATAATATCCTCCAAGTGTCCTGTAAATCTTTTGTGGAGGTTTTTTCAGCCTCTTTATAGGCTTCCTAAAATGGGCTTTTTATATACTACATCTGTCAACCTTATTGAATGTATAGTTTAAATGAATAGTTTATAAATGTATAATTTATATGTATAATTTATAAATGTAAATGTATAATTTATAAATGTAAATGTATAATTTATAAATGTAAATGTATAATTTATATGTATAATTTATAAATGTAAATGTATAATTTATAAATGTAAATGTATAATTTATAAATGTAAATGTATAATTTATAAATGTATAATTTATAATTTATAAATGTATAATTTATATGCATAATTTATAAAAGCATCATTTATATGAATAATTTAAGAAGAATTGTTAAATGTATAATGTATATGTATAAATGTAGAATGTATAAATGTATGTTTTAAAAATGTACAATTTAAATGTATAATTTATAAATGCATAATTTATAACTGTATAATGTATATGTATAATTTATAAATTTAAATGTATAATTTATAAATGTATAATTTATAAATGTATAATGTATATGTATAAATGTATAATTTATAAATGTATGTTTTAAAAATGTACAATTTAAATGTAGAATTTATAAATGCATAATTTATAAATGTATAATGTATATGTATAATATATAAATGTATAATTTCAAAATGTAGAATTTATACATGTAGAATTTATAAATGTAGAATTTAAATGTATAATTCATAAATGTATAATTTAAATGTATAATTTAAACGTATAATTCATAAATGTATAATTTTAGTCACCTGCTAAAATAATAGTTCTGGTCTGGATTTGATCTCATATAACTTGAATTGTATCTATATCTTTTTTTATGCGGTGGGATAACCATTCCAAACTTCCTACCCTTACAGCTTGGAGGCGTCCGCATGGTCCTAAAGCACACCCCACCGACCCCAGGTAAAGTTTCACCCCTGCAGTATATAGCTACAATTTTCCCCAGTTTCTTATTCAAATAAATACCACATAAGTAGCCTATAAGGCATAATCCATGACATGTGTTTCTATCTGTCTATTCAAACCCTAAAGTAACAATAAGTACCATAAATATAACTCCCAAGTTTCGAGTTTGAAGTTTTATGAGTTGTATGTACAGGATACAGTTGGTATACGCCGTCCAATGAAATACTTTCTTGCAGGTTCCTTCGCGACAATGCAGCAACAAATAGAAATGATAAAAGACAAGAATACGAACATAAAGTAAAATGGCTCAATAGAACAGAGTCAACATTTTGTCATAAGTATAATACAAATAGGTACAATTTATAGTTCAAATAATAATCCAAGAGTGCCTACCTGTGACTGTGATTCCCCCAGCATGGTGGTCTTTATGTGGGCATATCCCAGGTTTCCTCCTGGCCCACAGTAGGTACCACAGCATCCAGGCCAGGCTGAGGCACATCAGCAGCAACATGAAGATCTGGGGCTCCTGGTGCCTGAGGCCCTGAGGGATGAAGTCTCAGTTAAGGGACCACACATGCAAAGAGGAATGCTCAAGCTGAAACGTACAGTATGCCCGTGCACAGACTATTAGGACATGTTGCTATGAGTTCATTAGAGAGAATTAAAACAAAGCTTAATTGCGCATTTTATCCCAAGTGAGTGCTGGCCTTCTTTCATATTTTTTTAACCTGAGGGTTGAAGGCCTGGCCAGCTACCAGAGCTGCCCCAAGGAGGACAACGTTGAGGCCCAGGAGCCCGGAGAGCAGCCGTCTCCCACTGGGGGCCCACACCAGGACTGGATCTGGGTGTGTATGGTTTCCGGATCCCTCCTCTTCCTCCTCCTCCTCCTCCTCCTCCTCCTCCTCAGCCTGGCACTGACTTTCAGAGACCATGGTGTCAGCTGTCGCTGTGGTACCAGACTCCTGGCATTGACTTCCGGGGACAATGGTGTCGGCTGTTGCTGTGGTACCAGACTCCTGGCATTGACTTCCGGGGACCATGGTGTCAGCTGTCGCTGAGGTACCATGCTCTGAATCCATACTTACTGACTTTAATTAGTCTGACTCCTTTTACTTTCACTAAATCCACTCTGCAGCTCCTTTTTCAACCTCTCTCTTGCTCTGTCGGTCTCTCTCTCAATCTCTCTCTCTCTCCCTCTCTTGCTCTGTCGGTCTCTCTCTCAATCTCTCTCTCTCTCCCTCTTGCTCTGTCGGTCTCTCTCTCAATCTCTCTCTCTCTCCCTCTCTTGCTCTGTCGGTCTCTCTCTCAATCTCTCTCTCTCTCCCTCTCTTGCTCTGTCGGTCTCTCTCTCTCTTGCTCTGTCGGTCTCTCTCTCTCTTGCTCTGTCGGTCTCTCTCTCTCTTGCTCTGTCGGTCTCTCTCTCAATCTCTCTCTCTCCCTCTCTTGCTCTCCTTGTATCTCTCTTTAATCCATTCCGTATCCAGCAGTCTCGCTTGTTCTTTTCCTCTCCCTCATAATTCAAATCTAATGAGCGTTAGGAAGCTGGACCTACCCAGTAAGAGCGTGTATTTAAATGCAGGTGAAAAACCTAACCTGCACTCCCATTGGTAGTCCCACAGTTGTGTAGATGTGGCGGAATCCTATATGTGGGACTAATCATGCCACGCCTTTAATAAAATAAATTGTATTCTGTTAGTCTGTGTACCAAATGGCAGCATATTCCCTTTATAGTGCACTACTTTTACCATGGCCCTATAGGGCTCTGGTCAAAAGTAGTGCACTATATAGGGAATATGGTGCCATTTGGGACACGCCCAATAAATCTCAGTTGACTTATGTTGCACGTTGACCTTAGTGTTTTCATTGTTCAAATAAACCATGAATGAATGCTTAAAGCCAGCTGTGCAGTGAGTGGATGTCACCATTAATCACTCTTGTAGTGTTCATTTTTTTTATTGTTTATTTCACTTTTGTTTATTATCTATTTCACTTGCTTTGGCAATGTAAACATGTGTGTGTGTGTGTGTGTGTGTGTGTGTGTGTGTGTGTGTGTGTGTGTGTGTGTGTTTCTCAGCACAACAGGGCAGGAACCATTGAAGAAGCAAGAAGAGACGGAACAAAAGTCAATCGTTCCTTTTATAATCGTTTGTATTTCAAATCAGTTGTTGACCAATCACAGACCAAATCTGAGCAAACACGGCCAATTAAATCATACCAACCAACATCTGCTAAGGAGCGGGTCACACCTTGATCTGATGACCGGAGTGGTCTGATTCACTCTGAACAGACAAATTATCACAGAGATATATTACACATCACACAGTACATCCATTTAGAAGGCATCAAAGTTCCCATCAGAGAACAAGTTCCAGACAGATACCAAACATGGGTTCAAAAGTGTTATATTCTAACACACATTTTTTTAAAGACAGTTCTTTTGGATTCTTTGTTGTTTGCAATTCAATTATTCAAAGAATGTTTGTCAACTCTGTCATGTGTGAGCTTGTCTCCAAAGGATACATAGAGTCTGTGTGGGTTTTGGTGAAATGTTTGTCCAACGTGTGGTTATGTATACCTAAGGAAAAACATCAGTGCCTGTTACTGCTTGTTTGAACACAGCCGGCACCATTCACTGACTTCATATAGTCTTCTGTGTTACCTAGATATTACCCAGCTGTAGCAGGAGATAAGAACTCAAATAATCTGATACTAAAGTCATAAAAGCACACTCATCAGGCTACTGTTGCTACTATGTTATTAAAATGCAATAATGAATAATGACATTACTAATTGATTCAGTAAAATTAGCCGGCCCTAATTGAAATTGTTAGGCTACTATTCAGAATTGAATACTGTTAATGGATTTTAAAAAATGCATTCACAATTCATTTGCTAACTAAGGTTAAAACTAAAACAAATGTTTACAGTGAGATCTCCATGATCTGCACAGGTTTAAGGCTGTCAACTTCTCTGAACCCCTCCCTGTTTGACAACCGTCTGATGTGTCCCCCTGGCAACCGCTCTGGCTTCTCTCTGTAGTCCCTGCCTCCTTCCTGAGGGAAGCATCAACCTACGACCCAACAGAACACTGAGCGTCTTGTACAAACTTGCCCCCTCGGAGGGAAAGCTCTTAGCACACCTAGATGCCAAATAACTGACCATGAGCCAGGCTATCAGAGCCGTAGGCACTATGAACGACAAGTACCACCGGGCAGCCCGGGATGGCTACCTGGACCTACTCAGAGAGGCCACTCGGAAGCAGCTCAACGCGCCCGATGAAGACGGAATGACACCGACGTTATGGGCTGCGTACCACGGCAACCTTGATGCGCTCCGACTCGTTGTGGGAAGAGGGTAAGCTTCGTTACGTTTCCTAAGCAGCCGATAAAGCCTATAGCTTCTCTTGCGAGGAAGTAACAAGGCAACTAATTTTTTTAAATAGCTCAGGTGTCCCGATTGCAATTTGGCCTACTAGTTGAAGTATCAACAAACAGGTGTGGAGGAGCATTGTCGCATGTCAGTGCAGCGTGCGCAAAGGCAATTTATGCACAGTATCTTCTCACTTCCTTCCATCTGAAAGGGCAGAGTCAGAGCAATATAGCCTAGGCCAGAGACATGCAATTATGTATATGTTTATATACAGTGCAATCGGAAAGTAGTCAGACCCCTTTACCTTTTCCACATTTAGTTACGTTACAGCTTTATTCTAAAATTGATTAATTCGTTTTTCCCCCTCATCAATCTGCACATAATACCCCATAATGGCAAAGCAAAAGCAGGTTTTTATAAATGTTTGCAAATGTATTACAAATAAAAAAACTGAAATATCAAATTTACATAAGTATTCAGACCCTTTACTCAATACTTTGTTGAAGCACCTTTGGCAACGAATGCAGCCTTGAGTCTTCTTAGGAATGAAGCTACAAGCTACAAGAGTTTCTTCCATTCTTCTCTGCAGATCCTCTCAAGCTATGTCAGGTTCTCTCCAGAGATCGGGTTTAAGTCCGGGCTTTGGCTGGACCACTCAAGGACATTCAGAGACTTGTCCTGAAGCCACTCCTGTGTTGTCTTTGGCCGTGTGCTAAGGGTTGTTGTCCTGTCCATTTTTTTACGTAACAAAATGTGGAAAAAATCAAGGTGTCTGAATACTTGCTCTGTATATTTTCTTATGGCTGGTCCAGGAATCCAACACACTATCCTGGCATTGAACTGCAGAAGATCACTAAAACCTTCGGTCAACTGGTTCAGAATACTGTCTAGGAACAACATTTACATTCAAACGGCCACTTTAGTGCCAGCTCGGGATTTATGTCTGCTAGTTTGACCCTCCTCACCCCGTCCAACGGGGCTGTTAATGTGATGGACACCTCTGTGTTTCCATTTCAACAAGCCTAATCAAAGGCAAATGTCACTGACAGAAGGATGGCTTGCTAACCAATACTCTCTCAGACAACAATGCACAACCGTGCTGCATGAATACTTATGCACGCGTGCAAGCGTGTACACACACACACACACACACACACACACACACACACACACACACACACACACACACACACACACACACACACACACACACACACCTCTATGGAAGTAGCAGTGGAAAGGGAAAGGGGGATACCTAGTCAGTTGTACAACTGAATGCCTTCAACTGAAATGTGTCTTCCGCATTTAACCCAACCCCTCTGAATCAGAGGTGATAAACATCAGCTCAATTACATGAGATGCTTGTTTTCATTCAGACTGACTTTTGAAAGGGCCCACTCCTCCACCACATTGTTAGCCTGCGGGTAAGTTCGGACTCCTGTCCTTGTGAGCTACAGTAGTAGGCAGCTACCGCCAGATGACGGCTATAATCTTTGTTCCCCACACAAACCACTGGGCTACCGAGTGGCGCAGCGGTCTAAGGCACTCCAAATCAAATCAAATGAAATGGTATTAGTCACATGCGCCGAATATAACAGGTAAAACAGTGAAATGCTTACTTACGAATCCCTAACCAACAATGCAGATAAAAAATAATAAGAGTAAGAATAAGAAATAAAAGGAACAACACAGGGGGGTTTCAGATGTTCGGGGGCACCGGTTAGTTGAGGTAATATGTACATGGGGGGTTTCAGAGTCAATGTTCGGGGGCACCGGTTAGTTGAGGTAATATGTACATGGGGGGTTTCAGATGTTCGGGGGCACCGGTTAGTTGAGGTAATATGTACATGGGGGGTTTCAGAGTCAATGTTCGGGGGCACCGGTTAGTTGAGGTAAAATGTACATGTAGGTACAGTGCCTTGCAAAAGTATTCATCCCCCTTGGTGTTTTTCCTATTTTGTTGCATTACAACCTGTAATTTAAATGGATTTTTATTTGGATTTCATATAATGGATATACACAAAATAGTCCAAATTGGTGAAGTGTAATTAAAATAATTACTTGTTTAAAAAATTCATAAAAACTGAAAATCAAAACTGAAGTGGTGAGTGCATATGTATTCACCCCCTTTGCTATGAAGCCCCTAAATAAGATCTGGTGCAACCAATTACCTTCACATAATTAGTTAAATAAAGTCCACCTGTGTGGAATCTAAGTGTCACATGATCAGTCACATGATCCCAGTATATATACACCTGTTCTGAAAGGCCCCAGTGTCACGTTCTGACCTTAGTTCTTTTGTTATGTCTTTGTTTTAGTATTGTCAGGGCGTGAGTTGGGTGGGTTGTCTATGGTCCTTTTTCTATGTTGTGTTTGCGTTTGGCCTGGTATGGTTCTCAATCAGAGGCAGGTGTCGTTAGTTGTCTCTGATTGAGAATCATACTTAGGTAGCCTTTTCCTACTTGTGTTTCGTGGGTGTTTATTTTCTGTTCTGTGTTTTATTTCACCGTTCAGGACTGTTCGTTTGTCGTTTTATTGTTTTTCTTTCAGTGTTCACTATTCATATTAAAAATCAAGATGAACATTTACCACGCTGCGCTTTGATCCTCTCCTTCATACGACGACTGTTACACCCAGAGTCTGCAACACCACTAAGTAAGTGGCACCACCAAGCAAGCGGCACCATGTAGACCAAGGAGCTCTCCAAACAGGTCAGGGACAAAGTTGTGGAGAACTACAGATCAGGGTTATAAAAAAATATCCAAAACTTTGAACATCCCACGGAGCACCATTAAATCCATTATAAAAAAATTGCAAGAATATGGCACCACAACAAATCTGCCAAGAGAGAGCCGCCCACCAAAACTCACGGACCAGGCAAGGAGGGCATTAATCAGAGAGGCAACAAAGAGACCAAAGATAACCCTGCAGGGGCTGCAAAGCTCCACAGCGGATATTGGAGTCTCTGTTCATGGGATCACTTTAAGTCGTACACCCACAGAGCTGGGCTTTACGGAAGATTGGCCAGAAAAAAAGCCATTGTTTAAAGACAAAAATGAGCAAACACGTTTGGTGTTCGCCAGAAGGCATGTGGGAGACTCCTCAAATGTATGGAAGAAGGTACTCTGTTCAGATGAGCCTAAAATTGAGCTTTTTGGCCATCAAGGAAAATGCTATATCTGGTGGAAACCAAACACATCTCATCACCCAGAGAACATCATCCCATGGTGGTGGCAGCATCATGCCGTGGGGATGTTTTTCATCGGCAGGGACTGGGAAACTTGTCAGAATTGAAGGAATGATGGATGGCACTAAATATAGGGAAATGCTTGAGGGAAACCTGTTTCAGTCTTCCAGAGATTTGAGACTGGGGCGGAGGTTCACCTTCCAGCAGGACAATGACCCTTAGCATACTTCCAAAGCAACACTCAAGCGGTTTAAGGGGAAACATTTAAATGTCTTGGAATGCAGGGTAGCCTAGTGGTTAGAGCATTGGACTAGTAACCGGAAGGTTGCAAGTTCAAACCCCCGAGCTGACAAGGTACAAATCTGTCGTTCTGCCCCTGAATAGGCAGTTAACCCACTGTTCCTAGGCTGTCATTGAAAATAAGAATTTGTTCTTAACTGACTTGCCTGGTTAAAAAAAGGTAAAAAAAATAAAAAAATGGCAGAGTCAAAGCCCAGACCTCAATCCAATTGAGAAACTGTTCTATGACTTAAAGACTGCTCTACACCAGCGGAACCCATCCAACTTGAAGAAGATGGAGCCGTTTTGCCTTGAAGAATGGGAAGAATTCCCAGAGGTTAGATGTGCCAAGCTTATAGAGACAGACCTCAAGAGACTTTCAACTGTAATTGCTGCAAAAGGTGTCTCTACAAAGTATTGACTTTGAGGGGTGAATAGTTATTCACACTCAAGTTTTCCGTTTTTTTTTCTTATTTCTTGTTTGTCTCACAAGAAAAAATATTTTGCATCTTTAAAGTGGTAGGCATGTTGTGATACAAGCTAGAGGTCGACCGATTAATCGGAATGGCCGATTTCAAGTTTTCATAACAATCCGAAATCGGTATTTTTGGACACCGATTTGGCCGATTAAACATTTTTTTAACCAGGTGAAATTCTGTCACTTCTCTTTCGTTAATTGAACGCAGAGTCATGGTATATGTAACAGTTTGGGCCGTCTGGCTCGTTGCGAACTAATTTGCCAGAATGTTACGTAATTATGACATAATTATGACATAACATTGAAGGTTGTACAATTTAACAGCAATATTTAGACTTATGGATGCCACCTGTTAGATAAAATACAGAATGGTTCCGTATTTCACTGAAATAATAAACGTTTTGTTTTCAAAAATGATAGTTTCCGGATTCGACCATATTAATGACCAAAGGCTAATATTTCTGTGTGTTATTATGTTATAATTAAGTCTATGATTTAATAGAGCAGACTGACTGAGCGATGGTAGGCACCAGCAGGCTCGTAAGCATTCATTCAAACAGCACTTTCGTGCGTTTGCCAGCAGCTCTTCGCAATGCTTCAAGCATTGAGCTGTTTATGACTTCAAGCCTATCAACTCCAAATATTAGGCTGGTGTACCCGATGTGAAATGGCTAGCTAGTTAGCGGGGTGCGCGCTAATAGCGTTTCAATCGGTGACATCACTCGCTCTGAAACTTGGAGTAGTTGTTCCCCTTGTTCTGCAAAGGCTGCGGCTTTTGTGGCGCGATGGGTAACAATGCTTCAAGGGTGGCTGTTGTTGATGTGTTCCTGGTTCGAGCCCAGGTAGGGGCGAGGAGAGGTATGGAAGCTATACTGTTACACTGGCAAAACTGAAGTGCCTATAAGAACATCCAATAGTCAAAGGCATATGAAATACAAATGGTATAGAGAGAAATAGTCCTATAAATACCATAATAACTACAACCTAAAACTTCTTACGTTGGAAGATTGAAGTCTCATGTTAAAAAGAACCACCAGCTTTCATATGTTCTCACGTTAGCTATTTCACATGGCACATATTGCACTTTTACTTTCTTCTCCAACACTTTATTTATTTGCGGCTAAATAGATTTTTATTGATGTATTATGTTAAGTTAATCAAATCAGCCGATTAAGTTTACTGTGGATCCTAGTTTCCCTGCAGTGTTGTAGATTAATGTTACCTCACCCTCTGTGTTCTGTGGTTCCAGCCTCTCCGCTGGTGGAGCTCTCACTGGGTTGACCTGTTAGTAGATGAGACATTATTCTGTAAACACATTCAAATTATCATTCTTGTAACGCCTGTCGTCGGAAGGAGTGGACCAAAGCGCAGCGTGGAAAGTGTTCATGATTTTATTTATCAAAGAAACACTCGAACAAAGTAACAAAACAAAGCGAACAGTTCTGTCAGGTAACAGAGTCTAAACAGAAAATAACTACCCACAAAACACAGGTGGGAGAATGCCCACCCTAGTCACACCCTGGCCTAACCAAAATAGAGAATTAAAGCATCTCTATGGCCAGGGAGTGACCGTACACAACCCCCCCCCACCCATTATTAATTAATTCAGTTAATCGGCATTAGCTTTTTTTGGTCCTCCAATAATCGGCATCGGTATAGGCGTTGAAAAATCATAATCGGTCGACCTCTAATACAAACCCCCCAAAAATCTATTTTAACGCCAGGTTGTAAGGCAACAAAATAGGAAAAATGCAAGGGGGGTGAATACTTTCACAAGCCACTGTAGAGTTATTAAAATGATTATACATAGATGATAACAACAGAGAGTAGCAGTGGTGTAAAAGAGTGGGGGGCGGGGCAATGCAGATAGTCTGGGTATCCATTTGATTAGATGTTCAGGAGTCTTATGGCTTGAGGGTAGAAGCTGTTTAGAAGCCTCTTGGACCTAGATTTGGCACTCCGGTACCACTTGCCATGCGATAGCAGAGAGAACAGTCTATGACTAGGGTGGCTGGAGTCTTTGACAATTTTTAGGGCCTTCCTCTGAGACCGCCTGGTGTAGAGGTCCTGGTTGGCAGGAAGCTTGGCCCCAGTGATGTACTGGGCCGTATGCACTACCCTCTGTAGTGCCTTGTGGTCAGAGGCTGAGCAGTTGCCATACCAGGCAGGGGTGCAACTCTAGAGCCTTTAGAGTATCTGAGGACCCATGCCAAATATTTTCAGTCTCCTGAGGGGAAATAGGTTTTGTCATGCCCTCTTCACAACTGTCTTGGTGTGCTTGGACCGTGTTAGTAAAAAATAAAAAATAATTATCCATTATTTTACCAGGTAAGTTGACTGAGAACACATTCTCATTTGCAGCAATGACCTGGGGAATAGTTACAGGGGAGAGGAGGGGGATGAATGAGCCAACTGTAAACTGGGGATTATTAGGTGACCGTAATGGTTTGATGGCCAGATTGGGAATTTAGCCAGGACACCGTTGTTAACACCCCTACTCTTACAATAAGTGCCATGGGATCTTTAATGACCACAGAGAGTCAGGACACCCGTTTAACAGCCCATCCAAAAGACAGCACCCTGCACAGGGCAGTGTCCCCAATCACTGGCCTGGTGCATTGGGATATTTTTTAGACCAGAGGAAAAAGTGCCTCCTACTGGCCCTCCATCACCACTTCCAGCAGCATCTGGTCTCCCATCCAGGGACTGACCAAGACCAACCCTGCTTAGCTTCAGAAGCAAGCCAGCTGTGGTATGTAGGGTGGTATGCTGCTTGTTGGTGATGTAGACACCAAGGAACTTGAAGTGCTCAACCTGCTCCACTGCAGCCCCATCAATGAGAATGGTGGTGTGCTCGGTCCTCTTTTTCCTGTAGTACACAATCATCTCCTTTGTCTTGATCACGCTGAGGGAGAGGTTGTTGTCCTGGCACCACACAGCCAGGGATCTACCCTCATCCCTATAGGCTGTCTCGTCGTTGTCGGTGATCAGGCTGTTGTGTCATCGGTGAATGGGGAGTACAGGACAGGATTGAGCATGCACCCCTGAGGGGTTCTTGTGTTGAGGATCAGTGTGGCGGTTGTGTTGTTACCTACCTTTACCACCTGGGGGCGGCCCGTCAGATAGTCCAGGATCCAGTTGCAGAGGGAGGTGTTAGTCCCAGGGTCCTTAGTTTATTGGTGAGCTTTGAGGGCACTATGGTGTTGAACGCTGAGCTGTAGT
This sequence comes from Oncorhynchus kisutch, assembly GCF_002021735.2. NCBI lineage: Eukaryota > Metazoa > Chordata > Actinopteri > Salmoniformes > Salmonidae > Oncorhynchus > Oncorhynchus kisutch. The sequence continues at coordinate 37,931,083 of NC_034198.2, read as the reverse complement.
CAATGAATAGCATTCTCACATAGGTGTTCCTTTTGTCCAGGTGGGAAAGGGTAGTGTAGAGTGCAATAGAGATTTCATCATCTGTGGATCTGTTAGGGTGGTATGCAAATTGGAGTGGGTCTAGGGTTTCTGGGATAATTGTGTTGATGTGAGCCATGACCAGCCTTTCACTTCATGGCTACAGAGTGCCATTTAGTCATTTAGGCAGGTTACCTTAGTGTTCTTTGGCACAGATACTATGGTTGTCTGCTTAAAACATGTTGGTGTTACAGACTTGGACAGGGAGAGGTTGAAAATGTCAGTGAAGACACTTGCCAGTTGGTCAGCGCATGCTCGCAGTACACATTCCTGGTAATCTGTCTGGCTCTGCTGCCTTGTGAATGTTGACCTGTCTATTGGTCTTACTCACATCGGCTGCGGAGAGCGTGATCACACAGTCTTCCAGAACAGCTGGTGCGCTCATGCATATCAGTGTTATTTACCTCCAAGCAAGCATAGAAGTAGTTTAGCTCGCCTGGTAGGCTCGTGTCACTGGGCAGCTTTCGGCTATGCTTTTCTTTGTATTCTGTAATGGTTTGCAAGCCCTGCCACATCCGATGAGCATCAGAGCCGGTGTAGTAGGACTCGATCTTAGTCCTGTATTGATGCTTAAGCTTCCGGGTTAGAATCCCGCTCCTTGAAAGTAGCAGCTCTACCCTTTAGCTCAGTGCGGATGTTGCCTGTAATCCATGGCTTCTGGTTGGGGTATGTTCATACAGTCACTTTGGGGACAACATCATCGATGCGCTTATTGATGAAGCCAGTGACTGATGTGGTGTCCTCCTCAATGCTATTGGAGGAATCCCAGAACATATTCCAGCCTTTTCTAGCAAAACAGTCCTGTAGCTTAGCATCTGCTTCATCTGACCACTTTTTCATTGTTCGAGTCACTGGTGCTTCCTGCTTTAGTTTTTGCTTGTAAGCAGGAATCCGAAGTATAGAATTATGGTCACATTTGCCAAATGGAGGGCGAGGGTAGAGTTTTGTATGCGTCTCTGTGTGTGGAGTAAAGGTGGTCCAGAGTTTTTTTCCCCTCTGGTTGCACATTTAACATGCTGATAGAAGTTTGGTAAGACAGATTTAAGTTTCCCTGCGTTAATGTCCCCGGCTACTAGGAGCGGGTCAACGTTTTCCTGTTTGCTTATGGCGGAATACAGCTCATTGAGTGCGCTCTTATTGCCAGCATCAGTCTGTGGTGGTATGTGGACAGCTACGAAAAATACAGATGAAAACTCTCTAGGTAGATAGTGTGGTCTAAAACCTTGAGACTTCCTTAGATATTGTGCACTAGCTGTTATTTACAAAAATCCATAGTCTACCGCCCCTTGTCTTACCAGATGCTGCTGTTCTGTCCTACTTATACAGCGTATTACCAGCCAGCTGTATGTTGATAATGTCATTGTTCAGCCACGAATCCATGAAGCTTAAGATATCACAATTTTGAATGTCCCATTAAACTACCAACTTCCGTGTAGGACATCAATTTATTTTCCAAAGATTGCACGTTAGCTAGCCGAATGGAAGAAATGGGAATTCTCAGAAGGCAGCCCGCCCTCCGTCTTCTCTTCACGAAAATGACGGTAGTCTGGGCCTGTTCCCGGGAGAGCAGTATGTCATTCATGTCTGGCTCGTCGGACTCGTTAAAGGAAAAATAGGATTCTGCCAGTCCGTGGTGAGCAATCAGAGTTCTAATGCCCAGAAGTTTTTTTTTCGGTCATAAGAGATGGTAGCAGCAACATTATATACACAATAAGTAAAAACATTTTTTTTACAAACAACGCAAAGAAACAAACAAAAAAACACAACTGGTTAGAAATACGTAACACGTCAGCCTTGTTCTCCGGCGCCATCTTGCATCTCTGTGCTAGAGGCGTCACTACAGACCCTGGTTCAATTCCAGGCTGTATCACAACCGGCCGTGATTGGAAGTCCCATAGGGCGGTGCACAATTGGCCCAGTGTCATTAGGGTTTGTCCGTGGTAGGCCGTCATTGTAAATAATAATTTGTTTTTAACTGACTTGCCTAGTTAAACAAAACAAAAAAATGGTTTTAATATACATCTCCCAGTCAGAAGGTCCTGTACGGTCAGAATACACCCTCAGGAGTCTAGCAATGGTGCTTTCTGACTTCCAATGGGAAACAAGTGAGACGCGGGATTTAGGAGTAAGGCTCAGAGATCAGAGGAGGGTAGGGGGAAGAAGAGAGTAGGAGGGTAGGGTCAATACTCCAGGGATATGTCAAGACCTTAGTGACAGGTTTATAAGGCATGATGGTAATTAAGTGTGGAGAGAGCAGTAGATATTGATGCCTGAAAGAAGCAGCAGTGTCAGATGTGTAAATTAGATATTAACATCGTAGATTTTGTCTGTAGAGTAAAGGTCAGGGTGAGGGATAGGACTAATAGGACAGACAGATCCTCTAACAACAGTCCCGGGGCATTGATGCTGCAGCAAAGGCCCAGGCTGGTCGTGGCTGAGATAAGGATGGACAGGCCCAGGCTGGTGGTGGCTGAGATAAGGATGGACAGGCCCAGGCTGGTGGTGGCTGAGATAAGGATGGACAGGCCCAGAGCTGGTGGTGGCTGAGATAGGGATGGACAGGCCCAGAGCTGGTGGTGGCTGAGATAAGGATGGACAGGCCCAGAGCTGGTGGTGGCTGAGATAGGGATGGACAGGCCCAGAGCTGGTGATGGCTGAGATAAGGATGGACAGGCCCAGAGCTGGTGGTGGCTGAGATAGGGATGGACAGGCCCAGAGCTGTGGTGGATATCAGAAGGCCTGCTAGAAGATTAGGAGGAGCTTGCATAATACCGGAACTTAGCAATGCTGACCTGACTATGTCGTATCTAAAAGGTACAAGGAAAAGAATGGGGCTGAACATATAGGATGGTTTCCCAGAACTATTAGACATGATCTTGGACTAAATGGCACTAAATGTAGATGCTCTGACTGGGGAACATATTTCATACACTGAATGGAGATGCTCTGACTGGGGAACATATTTCATACACTGAATATATATGCTCTGACTGGGGAACATATTTCATACACTGAATATAGATGCTCTGACTGGGGAACATATTTCATACACTGAATATAGATGCTCTGACTGGGGAACATATTTCATACACTGAATATAGATGCTCTGACTGGGGAACATATTTCATACACTGAATATAGATGCTCTGACTGGGGAACATATTTCATACACTGAATATAGATGCTCTGACTGGGGAACATATTTCATACAAGTGTCCTATTACTCTTTCCTGTTAGAGATTGAGTGAGCAGATTTGGAAATCAGAAGCTGTAGCCTATTTTCAAATAAATGATACATGAAAACAAGAAAGTTATGAGGCTTTGTTTACGTATCAACCCCAGTTGTTTTAGTCTTTAACTGGGCCACATTGTAGGGTAGTAGGGTTGGCTTACTGTTGAGTCAGATCTCTTGGTTGTCCCGTTCATAGTCAGATCTCTGGGCTGTCACGTTAATAGTCAGATCTCTTGGCTGTCCTGTTGATACTCAGATCTCTTAGTTGTCCCGTTGATAGTCAGATCTCTTGGTTGTCCTGTTGATAGTCGGATCTCTGGGCTGTCCCGTTGATAGTCAGATCTCTTGGTTGTCCCGTTGATAGTCAGATCTCTTGGTTGTCCCGTTGATAGTCAGATCTCTTGGTTGTCCTGTTGATAGTCAGATCTCTGGGCTGTCCCGTTGATAGTCAGATCTCTTGGTTGTCCTGTTGATAGTCAGATCTCTGGGCTGTCCCGTTGACAGTCAGATCTCTTGGTTGTCCTGTTGATAGTCAGATCTCTGGGCTGTCCCGTTGATAGTCAGATCTCTTGGTTGTCCCGTTGATAGTCAGATCTCTTGGCTGTCCTGTTGATACTCAGATCTCTTAAATGCACATTGATTGTGATGATGACGATGCACATTGATGACGATGCATTTTGATGATGATGATGACGATGTACATTGAACCTGTAAATGCATGAATGTTCAATTTGTACAGACATGCAGGAAGTAGAAATCAGGGTCAAGTGTATGAAGAACAGCCAGCGTTCATCAGGACGCAACATTTTGGAATGTTCAGATAGAAATATGTTATGTAGAACAAACATGCCTCTCTCTGACTTGTAGAATAATGAATCACAACTGCTCTTTTCGTGGCATTTCTATCTGCAATGTTCGACAACATTTGGCAACTGAACATGGCCCAGGTGTTGACCTTGTGGCTCTCTGGGGTCACAGCTTCTCTAGGTGTCTGTGAGAGAAAAGATGCTCAGTCCATATGTTGAATAATACATGTTAACATCATCTGCACCACCTCAATTATTAATCACACCACAGCCATGCTGGGCCGGATGGGTGAGGGCAACACAGGAAAGGGGAGGGGCTCTGACACGCAAAGCAGGAAGTGATATATAACTGTCATGTCACGACATCCTTGTGTTGTGTAACGTTTGTGCCTTTTCATCAAAAGATCCCTCACTGTTTGAGGGTATATATATGTCACTTTGTGTTTATTTAAAGGTATAATTATAAGTTGCAGAGTCATGGTCTGTAGTCAACACAGTAGAAATGGTAGTCAGCGGTACGACATGAGGTCACCCAATTGGGTCATCTTACTTCCTGAATTTATTGTGAAAGAGGATATAGGCATAGCTAAGCAGAGGTGGGTTCATTTTTCTCTGTTCTGTAAACCTGTTGATTTACAGAATCATTATTGGGTCATTATCATGTCATTATCATATCATTATCATGTTAATGACATGGTCGTTACCAGGTCATTATCATGACATTATCGTGTCATTATCAGGCCGTTGGCATTATCGGGTCGCTATCAGGTCATGATCAGGACATTATCGGGTCATTATCAGGTCATTATTGGGTCAAAGTCAGGTCATTATCATGTCATTATCGGGTGTCACACACATACGGTAGGTATACACACCATGTCTCAGTTTCCCGGAACCAGATTAAGTCTATTCCTGGATGGAAATCGAGTGTGATTTTGTTGTTGTTGTCCAGAAGTAAATCTGGATGTAGGAAAGTATATGTTAACATCTGTAATTGATGGCCTATGCTGAAGCAGTGGTTAAAGGCCTGAGTTTTATTATGTACTGTGTCTTTTTAATCCGTTTGTTCCTTCTCCTCCTCTCCCTCCTCCCAGAGGTGACCCTGACAAGTGTGATATTTGGGGCAACACTCCGCTCCATCTGGCCGCCGCCAACGGCCACCACAGCTGCCTGTCCTTCCTGGTATCGTTCGGTGCCAATGTGTGGTGCCTGGACAACGACTACCACACGCCCCTCGACATGGCCGCCACCAAGAGCCACATGGACTGTGTCCGATACCTGGACTCCATCGTCGCCAAGCAGTCTGTCCTCAACCCCAAGGTGAGGTATCCGGAGCAATGACAAGGAACAGTCATCTGATCAATTTTGACCTGATCACAGGAAGAAACTTTACTGAGACTACTAAATGACCATTGTCACGTATAACCTACGTATCATTTTTAAATGAATGTAGTTGTGTCCTTGAGCTGTTCTTGTCCATTAATGTTCTGTATTATGTCATGTTTCATATTCAATGTGGACCCCAGGAAAGGTAGTTGCTGCTTTTGCAACAGCTAATGGGGATCCAAATAAAATACAAATACCAATTTTATACCAGTAGGTTGTAAAAAATATATATTTTACCATCATACTTGTATCCATTTGAACAAAATATTTGTATTTGAATTATATTTCAGTTATTTTTTAAATTATATTTGTTATACACCTGTTCTGCCAGTCACATTCTGTTGAAAGTCCCCAAAGTACACACATCCATGAGTCACTCGTCTTTTCAGTTCGCTGTAGCTAGCGGCTGGAACGAGCTGCAAAACAACACTCAAACGGGACAGTTTTATCTCAATCTCGTAATTCAAAGACTCAATCATGGACACTCTTACTGACAGTTGTGGCTGCTTTGCGTGATGTATTGTTGTCTCTACCTTCTTGCCCTTTGTGCTGTTGTCTGTGCCAAATAATATTTGTACCATATTTTGTGCTGCTGACATGTTGTGTTGCTACCATGCTATGTTGTTGTCTTAGGTCTCTCTTTATGTAGTGTTGTGGTGTCTCTTTATGTAGTGTTGTGGTGTCTCTCTTTATGTAGTGTTGTGGTGTCTCTCTTTATGTAGTGTTGTGGTGTCTCTCTTTATGTAGTGTTGTAGTGTCTCTCTTTATGTAGTGTTGTGGTGTCTCTTTATGTAGTGTTGTGGTGTCTCTCTTTATGTAGTGTTGTGGTGTCTCTTTATGTAGTGTTGTGGTGTCTCTCTTTATGTAGTGTTGTAGTGTCTCTTTATGTAGTGTTGTAGTGTCTCTCTTTATGTAGTGGTGTCTCTCTTTATGTAGTGGTGTCTCTCTTTATGTAGTGTTGTAGTGTCTCTTTATGTAGTGTTGTAGTGTCTCTTTATGTAGTGTTGTAGTGTCTCTTTATGTAGTGTTGTAGTGTCTCTTTATGTAGTGTTGCGGTGTCTCTCTTTATGTAGTGTTGTGGTGTCTCTCTTTATGTAGTGTTGTAGTGTCTCTCTTTATGTAGTGTTGTGGTGTCTCTCTTTATGTAGTGTTGCGGTGTCTCTCTTTATGTAGTGTTGTGGTGTCTCTCTTTATGTAGTGTTGTAGTGTCTCTCTTTATGTAGTGTTGTAGTGTCTCTCTTTATGTAGTGTTGCGGTGTCTCTCTTTATGTAGTGTTGTGGTGTCTCTCTTTATGTAGTGTTGTGGTGTCTCTCTTTATGTAGTGTTGTCTCTCTTGTCGTGATGTGTGTTTTGTCCTGTATTTTATTTATTTATTTTTAATCCCAAATGAGGCCTTTTGCTTTTTAGTAGGCCGTCATTGTACATAAGAATGTGTTCTTAACTAGGCAAGTCAGTTAAATAAAAGTTTAAAAAAATATAATACTAATTAGGAACTTCTTCCTAATATTGAGTTGCAAACTCCGTTCAAAAGCACTTCAGTATTTTGCCTATTCAACCTCTGAATGGCACATATACCAAATCCATGTCTCAACTGTCTCAAGGTTTAAACATCCTTCTTTAACCCGTCTCCTCCCCTTCATCTACACTGATTTAAGTGGATTTAACAAGTGACATCAATAAGGGATCATAGCTTTCACCTGGATTCACCTGGGTCAGTCTATGTCATGGAAAGATTGTTCTTAATGTTTTGTATACTCAGTTTGAATTGTATGGCCTAATCTGCAATGGTGTATATGTGATATTTAAATAGTGAATAAATAGATCTACCTCTTCTACAAGCTGGTGGAGAAGCTGAAAGACAGATCATTCCGCGCGGCAGAAAGGAGGATCAAGGACTGTGTGAAGATGCAGCAGAAACACCACCAGAGGCTGGAGAGAAAGTTCCTGAAGGAGAGCGTCAGGTCGGATAACTCAGACGCCATGAGTTTCTCTAGTTATAACAGCAGCAGCACGCTAAGCCGCAATCTTCCTCAGTTCAACACTGCCACTTCCAACATGCCATACTCACAGGTCAGAGGTCAAAAAGCATTTCTTCCCTGCTCCTTCGCTGTCAATTTCTCATGAATGCATTTGATATTATTTTGATAGTCAACGGCAGTTTGAATAAATAATTTGATATTGTTTTTACGTTCCCTGATAAATAAGTTAAGGAGTAAGCTCAAGAAATTTCAGCTATTGTTCATTGTCCTTTTTCATATCTCAAACTCTGCCTTGCTTTACATTTAGTAAATTATCTGTTTAATGTCCTCTCCCGAGTCCACATTTCGATCTGTTCAATCTATACAGGCCACTGTACACTCCACAGCCAAGGGGAGGACCAAGATTCACAAGAAGCTAGAGAAGAAGAAACAGGTGGACGGCACCTTTAAGATCTACGAGGATGGGAGGAAGAGTGTTCGCTCGCTGTCTGGCCTTCAGCTTGGACAGGACGTCATGTTCCTAAAGCAGGTGGAACAAGTAGCTCCTGTATGTAAAGACACAACATCCTAAACAGTTGGCTCTAACTAACGGAAAGTTAGCTTTAGAAAATAAACGCACTCTATTCTTCCAAACCCATTACAATTTCCCACAGGCTTAGTGCTGAATCCTCCTTGGTTATTTCCATTACATTTCCCACAGGCTTAGTGCTGAATCCTCCTTGGTTATTTCCATTACATTTCCCACAGGCTTAGTGCTGATACCTAGGTTATTTCCATTACATTTCCCACAGGCTTAGTGCTGAATCCTCCTTGGTTATTTCCATTACATTTCCCACAGGCTTAGTGCTGAATCCTCCTGGGTTATTTCCATTACATTTCCCACAGGCTTAGTGCTGAAACCTGGGTTATTTCCATTAAAATGGTTTCTCTTCATTAATGTTCCTTCAACAGGGCACTTACGCCAACTCTAAGGACCACTCGCGCCTCAACATCCGGGACATGTTCCCTCACCACGGCAACAACCGCGATCACCATGACAACGACCACTACGATGACGATGAACGTGCCGACACCATCTTCCACCTCTCCCGTGCCATCAGCGACCCGGTTCTCCACGAGGCCGCCTACTCCGAAATCAGCACTGACTCGGGCCGTGACTCCCTTTTCACCCGGCCCGGTCTTGGAACCATGGTGTTCCGACGGAACTACGTCTCCGATGGCCTCTTCGCCATTGGAGCCCGGGACGAGGGTTCCGTGGCTGGCTCCGAGCCGGTGGGCCGTGCCCCTAACGTCCGCCTCCGTGGCCGTCTCCCCCGGCGCCAGCCCAGCCTGGATGATGCAACAAAGATAGACAGCATCATGAGCGCCCTGAGCCTCCAGGAGAGGAACCTACAGGAGCTGCCCTGGGAGGAGGCTGACGTGGGCCTGGATGAGGAGCTGCCCTGGGAGGAGGCTGACGTGGGCCTGGACGAGGAGCTGGAGCCTGAGAGTGGTCGCCTGGAGACGTTTCTTGCCTCCCAGAGCCTGGGGGAGTTCATGCCCATTTTCAGGAGGGAGAAGATTGACCTCCAAGCTCTGTTGCTCTGCTCAGACCAGGACCTGACCTCCATACATATCCCACTGGGACCCAGGAAGAAGCTGCTAAAGGCTTGTAAGAGACGGCTGGACACCCTGGAGGAACCAGAGGGCATCGAGGACACTGAGCTCTGACGGTCAGTATTACTGTACAAATTACTACATGAAGTCTATGACAGGCAAAGCATGTTACTTTGTTAATCATGGCTCAAACAGCAGAAGGAATCAAGGACACTGAGCAAGGACACTGAGCAAGGACACTGAGAGGGTCAGTACAACATACTTCCTTCCTATGTGTTTGTAGCTAATAGATAAATAGGGCCAGTTTGTATCTGATAGATAAATAGGGCCAGTTTGTATCTGATAGATAAATAGGGCCAGTTTGTAGCTAATAGATAAATAGGGCCAGTTTGTATCTGATAGATAAATAGGGCCAGTTTGTAGCTGATAGATAAATAGGGCCAGTTTGTATCTGATAGATAAATAGGGACAGTTTGTAGCTAATAGATAAATAGGGCCAGTTTGTAGCTGATAGATAAATAGGGCCAGTTTGTAGCTAATAGATAAATAGGGCCAGTTTGTAGCTAATAGATAAATAGGGCCAGTTTGTAGCTGATAGATAAATAGGGCCAGTTTGTATCTGATAGATAAATAGGGCCAGTTTGTAGCTAATAGATAAATAGGGCCAGTTTGTAGCTGATAGATAAATAGGGCCAGTTTGTAGCTGATAGATAAATAGGGCCATCTAGTGGAGTGCTATAGTAAAACACCTGTGATTGAAATACATGTAGACGATTAGTAATATGTATTCCCTCTATATAAAAAGTCAATTTCTAGAACAGAGATCACATTGTATGTATTTTGTTTTGTTCATCCACAGAGAGATGACATGGTGACATCTTTACTGCCATTCAAGGTGACACACAGAGTCCTGTCTGCCTAGCAGCCCTAGTCCATGGAGAGCTGTGGTCCTGCCTATCAGCCCTAGTCCATGGAGAGCTGTGGTCCTGCCTATCAGCTCTAGTCCACGGAGAGCTGTGGTCCTGCCTATCAGCTCTAGTCCATGGAGAGCTGTGGTCCTGGTTATCAGCCCTAGTCCATGGAGAGCTGTGGTCCTACCTATCAGCCCTAGTCCATGGAGAGCTGTGGTCCTGCCTATCAGCCCTAGTCCATGGAGAGCTGTGGTCCTACCTATCAGCCCTAGTCCATGGAGAGCTGTGGTCCTGCCTATCAGCCCTAGTCCATGGAGAGCTGTGGTCCTGCCTATCAGCTCTAGTCCATGGAGAGCTGTGGTCCTGCCTATCAGCTCTAGTCCATGGAGAGCTGTGGTCCTGTCTGCCTAGCAGCTCTAGTCCATGGAGAGCTGTGGTCCTGACTATCAGCTCTAGTCCATGGAGTCCTGAGATGGTGTAAGGATTATCCACACAGAGCTGTGGTCCTGCCTAGCAGCTCTAGTCTATAGAGAGCTGTGGTCCTGCCTAGCAGCTCTAGTCCATGGAGAGCTGTGGTCCTGCCTAGCAGCTCTAGTCCATGGAGAGCTGTGGTCCTGCCTAGCAGCTCTAGTCCATGGAGTCCTGAGATGGTGTTAGGATTATCCACACAGAGCTGTGGTCCTGCCTGACTAACGCCACTCCCCAGGGACAGCACTCCCTGGCTGGGGACACAGAGAACATTACACTGGGGTCTGGTAGAGTCCCTAGGGTCCTGGTGCCGTGCATGAGAGGGCGTCTTTAATTACACACCCAGATGGTCTTGCAGGGCCGGGTGTGCTGTAGGACGGTGCCTACTCACTTACTGTCATTGGCACGGAACAAACACACTCACACGTTTCCCATATGGAATAATGTCATTCATTTGCAACTGAACATTTGATCATGTTTTTTGTCTATATATTTGTGCAAACGTGTAATGTTATTTACGTATTTATTATTTATTAATAGAAAATGTTTTTGTTTATTGTTTATTACAGACATTACTGTCCAGTTGTGTTACTTTAGTATGTATAATAGTTGTACAGTTCTCCAGTTAGCTCAGATGAAAAGCTGACTATGTCTGTTATATTTATTTGTAATGTTTATTTCACCTTTATTTAACTAGACAAGTCAGTTAAGAACACATTCTTATTTTACAATGACAAAGATGTGTCCCAAATTGCACCCTATTCTCAACATGGTGCACTACTTTTGACAAGGGCCCATAGGGATCTGGTAAAAAAAACTAAACAAAAAAAAAAGTAGTGCACTACGTAGGGAATAGGGTACCATTTGGGACGTTGGCACGTTTCTGTTTTTAAGGACAGTTTGCGTGTTAATGAAGATACTGGAACATGAGGTTATCAGTCAGTCAGTCTGTCTGTGGCTACCTCCCAAATAGCACTCTATCCCCTATGTATAGTGCACTACTTTTGCACAGGGCCCATAGGGATCTATATAGGGAACAGGGTACCATTTGGAATGCATCCTGTCTGTGCCAAGGTAAGTGTTATCTCATGTTGCTCCGGGAATCCAGTTCGGGGTATAGTGTTTCACAAGAGTTCTGCCTTTGGACTGGTGGACTCTGTTGCATGACTGTGCATGAACAACCTCTCCCTCAGTGTTTGTTTTTTTTACCTTTATTTATCTAGGCAAGTCAGTTAAGAAAAAAACCTTATTTTACAATGACGGCCTAATGTCAGCAAGACCAATGAGCTGATCGTGGACTATAGAAAAAGGAGGACCAAACGGGCTGATGTGGAGCTGGTTGAGAGTTTCAGTTTCCTTGGTGTCCACATAACCAACAAACCATCATGGTCCAAACACAGCAAGACAGTTGTGAAGAGGGCACGACATAACCTTTTTCCCCTCAGGAGACTGAAAAGATTTGGCATGGGTCCCCAGATCCTCAGAAAGTTCTACAGCTGCACCATCGAGAGCATCCTGACCGGTTGCATCACCACCTGGTATGGCAACTGCTCAGCATCTGACCGTAAGGCACTACAGAGGGTAGTGTGTATGGCCTAGTACATCACTGGGGCCAAGCTTCCTGCCATCCAGGACCTAGGCGGTGTCAGAGGAAGGCCCAACATTCTATCAGGCACATAATAACTACAAAATTCCCAGAAAATAGCCTTAATTAAAGGTCCAAGCGTTTCTCCAGCGAGATTCTCACATGCCAAAGGAATAGATTAGCAAAGAGTTACATCGACATTCATTGACTGGAAAACATCTTGCGCTTTTTAAAAAAAGTAGATGATGTTTTCTCATGCAACGTATTTCATTTACTTTACTACATCACATTAATTACACAATGATAATTAGTTTGATGGATACCCTGGGCTTTGTACAACGTTATGAATTACGTCCATCTTAATTCTCTCTAACTTTATGAAAATGAATATTCATTCAATAAATCCAGCAACTCCTCTCCATACTGGGAAGAAAAAAATAAAACACATTTTCTGTCCTCAAGGGGAGGTTTATTTCAAATGTAGTAGTACCCAGACGAAGAAAATCCAATAAGCGTTTTATAGTTACATCGTTAGTGTACGTTAACCAAAAGTGGACACACTCCAATCAGTTTCTGAGACAATCGCCCAGACTTGTGTAGACAGTTTAATAATGCTTAAACCTCATCTTTATCAAATGATCCATTCAAGGACGAACTCAAAACCTACGTACGTCTACGTATGGGTGGTTTTAAATGCATCTAATTATATTCCCAGTATTACTTTATCAAATCTCTAGTCATCGATTATACATACATAGAATTCATCATATTTTCATATATTATATATATATATATCACGGAATCCATATAGAACATTAGAAATTCTTTGGTACTCGCATCAACCATTCCATTTGTGTTTTCGAGGACTCTCCACAGCAGAACAAAAGGATCATGGGATCCTCAACGGTTCTCTAACCTCCCAGAAACAACGGCACAATCAAGCCTCACAGGAAGTAAAGACCTTCTGCTGTTTTCTAAAATATCATCCCGCTCGCAATACCACCCTGTGATGGGCAGTGAAGGAACGGAACCCCAAGATAACGTTATATCAGAGCTTATTATCCAAAATTCAATAATCTGATTAAGCATAATACTATATGTTACTATCCAAACTTCAGATTAAGACTAATTTGCATATTCACACAACTCTCATATCACAGTCACACAATGCTATTCTCAAACATACCCAATCAATTAGTTGTTTTTTCAACAATATTTTAACCTGCAGGAATATTTTGATTAGTTCCTAGGATAATGCAACTCATACATTTACATCTTTCAATACTTCTTAAATGGGGTACAATCGTAAATGGTCTTAACTAGTTCACACAGATTCCGGATGTTTTAACATTAAATGGCCAAAACCAGTTCACACAGATTCTAGATTATTAGCGCTAAATTACCAAACCCAGGGCATACCTGGCTAGCACTGTCACGAACATCGTTGTAAGGATTGTCGGACCAAAGTGCAGCGTGGTATATGGGTTCAACATATTTATTTAGTGAACCGGCACAAAAAAAAACAATAACGCACAAACGAAACGTGAAGCTATGGCTCACAGGCAACTAACCTAAAAACAAGATCCCACAAAAAAAACAAGTGGGAAAAGGCTGCCTAAATATGATCCCCAATCAGAGACAATGATAGCCTTTGATTGGGAACCATACCAGGCCAACATAGAAATACAAAAACTAGAGTGCTCACCCTAGTCACATCCCGACCTAACCAAATTAGAGAATAAATGGCTCTAAGGTCAGGACGTGACAAGCACATTTAAAATGATTGGAATTCACCACTTCTGAGGATCACTTAGAAGGTCTCACAGGCACTTTTCAGAAGGAGGTCCTTCTTTCCAATAGGGTTTCACCAGGTACCGTGCTTCACACAGAACCCACAGCCACCCTGGCCCCTCACCCCTACAGACCGCACCAATCCCCAAGTGATGAATTCAGTGTCAGGACGGCTCTAGGTCGCCCGCAATTGACCAATGATAGGTGTCTGAGTCGACTAACTCTCAGATCATCCTCCACTGACTCGAGCCTGCTTACGCCTCCAAGGTGCCCCCCTCACACAGGAATACACACTCAAAGCCTACGTAACAGAGGCTTTTCTAAAAACTCAACTTTGAGTGTATCGCTCACCTCTTTTTAATTTTTAAACTAAGTTTGAGATGTGGTATCCACTCGGCTCGCTGCCTCTCAGATCAAAGGTGGGTCCATCTGCTTTGTTCCCGAAGTGTAATCTCCCTGAGTTCCCAAGTTTGAGGGATCCCTCATGCACGATTTACCAAGGTCGTCAGGAGCGGTCACCAAGTGAAGATTCACATCCCATCCTCGTCGCCAAATGTGGTGGTTAATTTCTTTACTATCAAATGAGGAGAGACAAACTTACCACACCAGGGTCATACTTAAACTAAATCTTGAATCACTTATTAACAAGGGAGCAGGTCAATACAACACACACATATAAAGTGAATCGATTGAGTGCTCTACGATAATGATGGCTGGTCATGGCTGGTCGACGATTCATGGTCAAATGATTCGCTGAGAGCCCCGAGACAAAATTACAAAGGTATTTTACAGCCAAGATACACCCCTTTCAACCTACATGACAAACAACCGATATATAGAATGGGTCACAAGGTTAAGATCTGTATGAAAGATACCTATAATACATAGCAGACAGTATCTGCTGTGTCAACAGTTTTCATTGTATAGACCAGATCCTGGCCCTCCTACTCCAAACTGGAACCATCTCTCACTGGTATGGTATAGAACAGAAACATTAACCTTTCTAGCGCAGTGGAACCCCTCGACAACATTCCACTGAAAAGGCAGCACGCGAAATTCAAAAATATTTTTCCGAAATATGTAACTTTCAGACATTAACAAGTCCAATACTGCAAATAAAATATAAACATCTTGTTAATTAACTCTTTAGGGATAGGGGGCAGCATTTTCACTTTGGATGAATAGCGTGCCCAGAGGAACTGCCTCCTACTCTGTCCCAGATGCAATATATGCATATCATTAGGGTAGCCTAGTGGTTAGAGTGTTGGACTAGTAACCGGAAGGTTGCAAGATCAAACCCCCGAGCTGACAAGGTACAAATCTGTCGTTCTGCCCCTGATCAGGCAGTTAACCCACTGTTCCTAGGCCGTCATTGAAAATAAGAATTTGTTCTTAACTGACTTGCCTAGTTAAATAAAGGTAAAATAAATTACTATTGGATAGAAAACACTCTGAAGTTTTTAAAACTGTTTGAATGATGTCTGTGAGTATAACAGAACTCATATGGCAGGTGAAGAAAAATCCAACCTGGGGATATCTGAGGTTGGTCCATTTTCAACTCATCGCCTATTGAAATCCCAGTGGAATATGGATCTGTTTGCACTTCCTATGGCTTCCACTAGATGTCAACAGTCTGTAGAACCTTGAATGAAGCTTCTACTCTGATGTGCCTCCTCCCCCTTTGTTGTTACATCTGCTGCTTGCTGTTTGGTATCTATGTATAGTCACTTTATAAATTACCTGAACTAACCTGTATCCCCGCACATTGACTCGGTACTGGTACCCCCTGTATATAACTGGTGTCACTTTTTGATATATTTTTTTTAAACTTTAGTTTATTTAGTAAATATTTTCTTAACTCTATTTCTTGAACTGCATTGTTGGTTAAGGGCTTGTAAAGTAAGCATTTCACTGTAAGGTGAACTACACCTGTTGTATTCAGCGCTTGTGCCAAATACAATTTGATTTGAATTTGTTTTGTATGTAACTTCAATGATTATGTATGCACTCACTACTGCAAGTCGAAGATGTGTGGATACAATCTTTGGAATACAACATAAGTAATGTTTGGATGTACTCTCACCCACAACAGTTATTAAAAATGTTTATTACAATTAACGAATTAACTTTTTTGACGCTGATTCTTAATATGTCATTAGAACTGTAATTACAAAGATGATTGAGCTGGGTAGGTCTTCCTACTGTTTCTGTCACCAGTGTTACAGTGTGATAACATGACTGACAGCTCCTGTTCTGATTAGAACAAGACAGAGTTGATGTAGAAGGAAGGTCTGATTAGCCTAGTGCTCTGATGTCCCCTGGGTCGTGTTCAATTAGAGAGAAAATATGTTTTTAAATGGTGAGAACTATTATTTTCATTTTCTATTGTGAAACATTTTGCCCAGTGAGCTCAACTTAACACAACCCTGCACTCTGCTAAAGCAGTTTTAGTGGTAGTCCAGTTCACTCAGGATCCCACCAGAGCTCCTATTCCCTTAAATCATTAAGAGCACTGCAGCCAACACTGTACCTGGCCAGCAAAGAACACTGGCCAACAGCCCATTAAAACACTCATCTACTCATCTCTGTCTCCCTCTCTCTCTCTCTCTCTCTCTCTCTCTCTCTCTCTCTACACAGTGAGCACTAAACAGTTGCTGCTAATCTTCTCCTCCTGACTTAGCCCCCCTTTCCCCCACTCCCCGTCCTCCTCCTTTCCCAGGCCCTCTGCCAAGGTTACAACAGGGATGAGAGAGGGAGGAAAGAAATGAGGGGGAGGGGAAACGAGGACTGCAGGGGAGGGACCTGCAGTATGCACGAAGAGCTTCGGTGAAGAGAGGGAATAAGCAGCAGAATCATTTCTGGAGCTGAGCAGCTGCAGGGTATAGAGTCGTGTGTGTCCGTGCAGTATTCATGGCTTTGTGTGTGGTGTGTGACACTGGGACTTGCCCCGGCTCACTTAGCTCACACCCATCGAAGCCACAGGACGTCCCCAGAGCTGCTGTATTAAACAAGGACTGCACTACAGGAACAACCTGACAAGGAGAGAGGAGAAGACAGAAAGGAGAGAGAACACAGAGGAGGAGAGGAGAGCAAGGGGAGAGAGAGAGAACACAGAGGAGAAAGGAGAGAGAGAACACAGAGAAGAAGAGGAGGAGGAGAGGAGAGCAAGGGGAGAGAGAGAGAGAACAGAGAAGAAGAGGAGGACAGGGAAAGAGAGAAGTACACAGGGTGTTGGAGAAGAGAAGAGTAGAGGAGAAGAAGAAGAGGAGCAGAGGAGGAGAAGAGGCGAAGTGGGGAAGAGGAGAGGAAGAGGAGAGAAGTGGAGGAGGAGAAGGGGAAGAGAAGGGGAGGAGGGGAGTACACACCTCAGCTTGTATTAGAAGGAGAAAAGGAAGGTGAGAATCGTCGGAGTGGTTGTAAAGGAGTTGAACTTCTCAGAAGAGACTTCCTGTCATGTTTACTTCAGTCCGGACCCTTTGTGTTCAGGACACAATGTCCAGGCTACTATCCTCAGAGTCTGGGCGCTGCCGATGAGTCCGTCCATACAGCCGCTGCATACACCGAGCACTGTCTCTTTTACCGTACTTTGTTGTTGGTCAGGAGGGAGGCACAAAGGGAGCTGAAATGCAGAATGTACCGGATGAATGGAGGGAAGAACAGAGGACTGGAGGAGGAGGAGAGGTGGATGCTAAACCCTGGGAGGGTAGAGACGCCTTATTCCAAATTAACACTGTTAACTCCAAACAGGATATGGACACTGGGAAAGAGAATGGAGAGACCGGGGTTAAGGAGAGGAGGAAGGAGAATGTAGAGATGATGAACGAAGGGGGAAAGGGGACGGAGAAAGAGTCGCTGATGATGGAGCTGACCCGTTTGGTTCAGAAGACAGTGAAGGAGAGTAGCTGGTGGGAGAGGCGAGGCATCGACATCACTATCCTGATCCTGGCCTTTCTCCTGTTACCTCCAGGTAATCCATACACCTGTCTCACACACTTCATACACCTGTCTCACACACTTCATACACCTTTATCACACACTTCATACACCTGTCTCACACACTTCATACACCTGTCTCACACACCTGTCTCACACACTTCATACACCTGTCTCACACACTTCATACACCTGTCTCACACACTTCATACACCTGTCTCACACACTTCATACACCTGTCTCACACACCTGTCTCACACACTTCATACACCTGTCTCACACACTTCATACACCTGTCTCACACACTTCATACACCTGTCTCACACACTTCATACACCTGTATCACACACTTCATACACCTGTCTCACACACCTGTCTCACACACTTCATACACCTGTCTCACACACTTCATACACCTGTCTCACAGACTTCATACACCTGCCTCACACACTTCATACACCTGTCTCACACACTTCAAACACCTGTCTCACACACTTCAAACACCTGTCTCACACACTTCATACACCTGTCTCACACACCTGTATCACACACTTTATACACCTGTCTCACAGACTTCATACACCTGTCTCACACACTTCATACACCTGTCTCACACACTTCATACACCTGTATCACACACTTCATACACCTGTCTCACACACCTGTCTCACACACTTCATACAACTGTCTCACACACTTCATACACCTGTCTCACACACTTCATACACCTGCCTCACACACTTCATACACCTGTCTCACACACTTCAAACACCTGTCTCACACACTTCAAACACCTGTCTCACACACTTCATACACCTGTCTCACACACCTGTATCACACACTTTATACACCTGTCTCACAGACTTCATACACCTGTCTCACACACTTCATACACCTTTATCCTATCCCAAGGTAAGACATCTACCTGCACATCGCAATACATACATCCGTCTCACAGACTTTATAGTGGTCCTCTCTGGCTTAGTTGGTAGAGCTTGCAAAGCCAGGATTGTGGGTTCGATTGCTGCTGGGTTCACGTATGCACGCATGACTGCAAGTCGCTTTGGATAAAAGTGTCTGCTAAATGGCATTATGATATACTAAAGGTAAACATAGATTTACCTCATTCAGTTCACCAGGTAAGACACCAGGTCACAGCTTGACCTGAAACACCTGTCTGGTGCTTGTCTCCACCCCCCCACCACATTTATCCCCATTTTCCCCATTATCCCCTGTGTATTTATACCTGTGTTTTCTGTTTATCTGTTGCCAGTTTGTCTTGTTTTATCAGGTCTTACCAGCGTGTTTCCCCTTTTCTCCAGTTCTCCAGTTCTTGTTTTCTAGTCTTCCCGATTCTAACCTTTCTGCCTGTCCTGAACCTGAACCTGCCTGCCGTTCTGTCCCTGATTGACTCTGTCTTGGATTTACGAACCTCTGCCTGCCCTCGACCAGCCCCTTGCATGTCCCTTTGTTATAATAAATATTCTGAGAACCGAACTATCCGCCTCCTCTGTCTGCGTCTGGGTCATATTCTGAGTCGTGATAATATGAACTGGCCATGACTGACCCAGCAGACTCGGACCAGCTCCGCAACGCTATCTCCTTCCAAGGAGCTGCGATTCCTCAGATGATCTATTAGGCAACAAGCCTCTAGGGTAAACCCCCAGACTCTCAGTAACCCCGCTACCAGCGGCACTTCTCCCCAGCCTCCCCCGGCACCCCGAGAACCCCGCTTACCTCCTCCGGAGCGCTACGCTGGTGATCCGGGAACCTGCCGGGCGTTTCTCTCTCAATGCTCCCTCATCCTTGAGCTGCAGCCCTCTTTGTTTTAGCTGAAAGATAGTGTACCTGATAACGCTGGTGTCCGGGAGGGCTCTCGCCTGGGCTATGGCGGTGTGGGAGCAATAATCCACCGTTTGCCTCAGTTTGGAGGAGTTTGTGGTGGAGGTTAGCAAGGTGGTAGAAAGGTGCCTTCAGCTACTTCAACTGTGCCAATTTCTCTTTGTGGAGAAGAAAGACAAAACCCTGGGCCTGTGTATCGACTATCGGGGCCTTAATGACATCACGGTTAACTCATCTCCTCAGCTTTCAAGCCTCTCCAGGGGGTGACGATCTTCTCGAAGATGGACCTTCAGAACGCCTACCACCTGGTTCGGAGATGGGAAGGAGACGAATGGAAAACAGCCTTTAACACTGCTAGCGGGCACTAAGAGTACCTTGTTATGCCATTCGGACTGACCAATGCTTCCGCAGTGTTCCAGGCCCTGGTCAATGATGTGCTCTGTGACCTGTTGAACCGGTTTGTGTTTGTCTACCTTGACGACATCCTTGTTTTTTCCCATTCAGCTCAAGAGCACGTCCTTCATGTCCGACAGGTTCTTCAGCGTCTCCTGGAGAACCAGCTTTTTGTTAAAGCAGATAAATGTGACTTCCATCGCTCCACCATTTCCTTCCTAGGATACGTCGTCGCTGCAGGAAATATTCAGATGGGATTCTGACAAGGTGGAAGTGGTGGTATATTGGCCTCAACCCACATCCAGAGTGCAGCTGCAACGCTTCCTGGGGTTTGCTCATTTTTACCACCATTACCACGGGTTACAGCACCCTAGCTTCCCCTATCTGAGCACTCACCTCTCCCAAGGTTCAGTTCACGTGGTCTCCAGCAGCTGACCAGGTGTTCTCGGACCTCAAGCATCGATTCACCACAGCTCCCATTTTAATTCATCCGGACCTGTCCCGTCAGTTTGTGGTGGAGGTTGAGTCCCAGCTTTCTGCCCAGGACCAAAAGCTGCATCCCTGCGCTTTCCCTTCCCATTGTCATAATGCCGCTGAGAGGAACTATGACGTGGGAAATCGAGAACTACTCGTGGTCAGAATGGCGATGGAGGAGTGGAGCCTCTGGTTAGAGGGGCCGGAACATCCAATCTTAGTGTGGACTGACCATAAGAACCTGGAATATCTCTGCACCGCTAAGCACCTCAACTCAAGGCAGGCTCGATGGGCCTTGTTGTTAAATTCAATTTGACTATCTCCTACTACCCTGGGTCCAAGAATGTGAAGCCTGATGCGCTCTCATGCCTGTATAGCCCGTTGCCACACCGCCTGACCCCGAGACCATCCTCCGTACCTCCTGTCTATCGGCTGCACTCATCTGGGGTATAGAGAGCCTGGTCTGTAACCAGATGTTTGTCCCAGACTCTGCCCTTTCTCCTGGTCCTGAAATGGGTGCATTCCTCTAGACTGACCTGCCATCCTGGTTCCCGTCGTACCCTGGCTTTCATCCGACAAAGTCTTTGGTGGCCCACCATGGTTCCTGACGTCTCTACATTTGTCGCTGCCTGCACTGTGTGTGCACAGAATAAAACTCCACGGCAAGCTCTGGCTGGCCTCATTCAACCACTCCCTGTTCCTCTCCACCCCTGGTCCCATATATCCCTGGGCTTCGTCACTGGTCTTCTTCCGTCAGATGGCAACACCACTATCCTTTCGGTGGTGGATAGGTTTTCCAAAGCCACCCATTTCATTCCCCTTCCCAAGTTACCCTCAGGCAAGGAGACAGCCCAGCTCATGATGCAGCACGTCTTCCAGATCCATGGACTTCCGGTTGACATGGTCTCTGATCACGGTCCTCAGTTCTCGCCCCGATTCCGGAAGGCGTTCTTCACCCTCATCGGGTCGTCAGCCAGTCTGTCATCCGGTTTTCATCCCCAGTCTAACGGCCAGTTGGAGTGAGCCAATCAGGAACTGGAGACGGCTCTTTGTTGCCTCCTCTCCCCAATCCCATCAACTGGAGCAAGCAACTTGTGTGGGTGGAAAACGTCCACAACACCCTTCCCTGCTCGGCCACTGGTCTCTCGCCTTTAGAGAGTTCCTTGATATATCAGCCCCTGCTCTTTCCTGAGCAAGAGGAAGAAGTCAACGTACCCTCTGCCCAGATGTTTGTCCGCCGCTGTCGCTGTACCTGGAAGAGAGCCCGGTCCGCTCTTATCAAGACCACCTCCAGGTATCGTCTCGGGCAGAGGGTATGGCTTTCCACTCCGGATGGAGTTCCCCAAACTTTCCCCCTGCTTTATCATCCCTTTCCCCCATCTCTAAAATCCTTAGTCCCACTGCTGTTCGCCTTCTATTGTCCCACACCCTCCGTATAATTTCCACTTTTCATGTGTCTTATGATTAAACCTCTGTCTCACAGCCCTGCGTCTCCTTTTGCCAGTTTGTCCTGTTTGGTCAGGTCTTACCAGCGTGTTTCTCCTGTTCTCAAGTTCTTGTTTTCTAGTCTTCCCGGTTCTGACCTTTCTGCCTGTCTTGAGCCTGCCTGCTGTTCTGTCCCTGATTGACTCTGCCTTGGATTACGAACTTCTGCCTGCCCTTGACCTGCCCTTTGCCTGTCCATTATTATTATAAATATCCAGAGAACCGAACAATCTGCCTCCTGTGTCTTTGTCTGGGTCATATCCTGAGTCGTGATACACGTGTCTAACAACCGCAAAACTGGTTGAATTGACATCTTTTCAAACTATTTTGCTCACTGGGTTTTAGCCTGGTCAACCAGGTTGACAATTGGTTCAATAGTGAGAGTAACATTTAGTCTGGTTAAACCAGGCTGACGCCTCAAACATATTTGTATAGGTTTACCACATCCTGTGTAACATGCAGATATGTTGTAAATACACAGGGAGAAGGGACGTGAGAAATCCACTGTACTAAAACATGAAGGATTATGGCTGTAAAGTAATCCCAGATTTGAGTCATCTGGCCAAACAAGGTCCCCCAGAGGAGAAGGGTCAGGACCAGAAACGGATACCACGTGCTTGATAGCAGAATAAAATGTTCATGGAAGCTGTTCTCTAAGTTGTGTTTCAAATGGCAGGAGTAGAATGGAGTAGAACTGTGTTGCAAAATGGTCCAATTAAGATCTTTTTTTATGCTTATTCGTGTAGCCTAGTCACAGAGCTGTTTGTCATGACAATTACCAGTTGGCAAGACATGAAAAACAGATCTGGGACCAGGCTAACGCTAATGGCTAGATGTTTGCCTGTTCTACATTCCATAATGTGGAATATTTGCGTCTAGAACAACGTGTAAACTTTCCACCCTTTGTTAGACTCCATTTCCTCCCAACTTCTTCCCCATATCCCTCACTCTATCACGCCCTGACCTTAGAGAGCTTTTTATATCTCTATTTTGGTTTGGTCAGGGTGTGATTTGGGTGGGCATTCTATGTTCTTTTTTCTATGTTTTGTATTTCTTTTTTTGGCCGGGTATGGTTCTCAATCAGGGACAGCTAACTATCATTGTCTCTGATTGGGAACCATACTTAGGTAGCTTTTTCCCACCTATGTTTTGTGGGTAGTTATTTTCTGTTTAGTGTTTTCTGCACCTGACAGGACTGTTTCGGTTTCGTTTACTCTCTTTGTTATTTTGTTATAGAGTTCAGTTTAAATAAAAAGCACAAACACTTACCACGCTGCGCTTTGGTCCGATTATTCCTCATCCGACGACGACACCTGTTACACTCTCCTTAACTCCTCAACTACATCTCTCCTTAACTCTTCAACTACATCTCTCCTTAACTCCTCAACTACATCTCTCCTTAACTCCTCAACTACATCTCTCCTTAACTCCTCAACTACATCTCTCCTTCCACATACCCCTCTCTCCTCAACTACACCTCTCCTTACCGATATCCTTCTCTCCTTAACTCCTCAACTACATCTCTCCTTAACTCCTTAACTACATCTCTACTTAACTCCTCAACTACATCTCTCCTTAACTCCTCAACTACATCTCTCCTTAACTCCTCAACTACATCTCTCCTTCCACATACCCCTCTCTCCTCAACTACACCTCTCCTTACCGATATCCTTCTCTCCTTAACTCCTCAACTACATCTCTCCTTAACTCCTCAACTACATCTCTACTTAACTCCTCAACTACATCTCTCCTTAACTCCTCAACTACATCTCTCCTCAACTCCTCAACTACACCTCTCCTTCCCCATATCCCTCTCTCCTTAACTCCTCAACTACATTTCTCCTTCCCCATATCTCTCTCTCCTTAACTCCTTAACTCCTCAACTATATCTCTCCTTCCCCATATCCCTCTCTCCTCAGCTCCTCAACTACACATCTCCTTCCCCATATCCCTCTCTCCTTAACTCCTCAACTACATATCTCCTTCCCCATATCCCTACTCAACTACGTACATCTCTCCTTCCCCATATCCCTCTCTCCTCATCTCCTCAACTACACCTCTCCTTCCCCATATCCCTCTCTCCTTATCTCCTCAACTACATCTCTCCTTCTCCATATCCCTACGCAACTACATACATCTCTCCTTCCCCATATCCCTCTCTCCTTATCTCCTCAACTACATCTCTCCTTCCCCATATCCCTCTCTCCTTATCTCCTCAACTACACCTCTCCTTCCCCATATCCCTCTCTCAACTACATCTCTCCTTCCCCATATCCCTCTCTCCTTATCTCCTCAACTACATCTCTCCTTCTCCATATCCCTACTCAACTACGTAAATCTCTCCTTCCCCATATCCCTCTCTCCTTATCTCCTCAACTACATCTCTCCTTCCCCATAGCCCTCTCTCCTTATCTTCTCAACTACATCTCTACTTCCCCATATCCCTATCTCCTAATCTCCTCAACTACATCTCTCCTTCCCCATATCCTCTCTCCTCAAATACATCTCTCCTTCCCCATAGCCCTCTCTCCTTATCTCCTCAACTACACCTCTCCTTCCCCATATCCCTCTCTCCTTATCTCCTCAACGACATCTCTCCTTCCCCATATCCATCTCTCAACTACACCTCTCCTTCCCCATAGCCCTCTCTCCTTATCTCTTCAACTACATCTCTCCTTCCCCATATCCCTCTCTCCTTATCTCCTCAACGACACCTCTCCTTCCCCATACCCCTCTCTCCTCAACTACACCTCTCCTTCCCCATATCCGTCTCTCCTTATCTCCTCAACTACATCTCTCCATCCCTATATCCCTCTCTCCTCAACTACATCTCTCCTTCCCCATACCCCTCTCTCCTAAACTACACCTCTCCTTCCCCATACCCCTCTCTCCTCAACTATATCTTTCCTTCCCCATACCCCTCCCTCCTCAACTACACCTCTCCTTCCCCATATCCCTCTCTCCTTATCTCCTCAACTACACCTCTCCTTCCCCATATCCCTCTCTCCTTATCTCCTCAACTATGCCTCTCCTTCCCCATACCCCTCTCTCCTCAACTACATCTCTCCATCCCTATATCCCTCTCTCCTCATCTCCTCTACTCATCTCCCCTTCTTTGTTTCTCCTCCAGCCTTTCTGCTGCTGGGCTCATCCCAGGTCCTGGTGTTTGTCCTGGGCATGGTGCTGATGGGGGTGTCCCATGCTGTCATTTCCATTAAGGGAACCCACCTGGCCAGCCACGGATCGCTGAGCGAGTCCCCCGCCTGGGCCGAGTTCTGGGCTGTGTTCTTTATAGAGGTAAGAGGGGGTGGTCGGGGGGGGGGATCTGTGATCTAATGTCACCAGATACATGGTATAATTGCTGTATTTTCAGCTAGTAATTCAGCTATCTGTCTGTCCAGGTGTGTGGGTCGTTCACAGCAAGGGCAGGTGTAACAGGCCACATTAAGATGCATCATGCCCACACCAACGTGATCGGCCTGGGTGACTCCAGCACCTGGAAGATACCCTGTCTACCCCGGAGCATCTACCTGTTCATCGCACCCCTGGCTATACCCATTATCACACCTCTGGTGGCACTAGGTGAGGCAAAGACAGGGTGTGTGTGTGTGTTTCCAGGTGTAGCGTCTACACGTGCGCTGTGTAAGAGACATAATGCTCTGCTGTTAGGTTGTTTTGAAACAGGAGCATGTTGATACCTGTGTTAAGAGAATCATGTTTGACAGGCTGACAATAACATTATTGTTTAGGCCCCTTCTTATTTACATTGATATTTTCACTCCAGGCTGTGATGGTGGAACTGTCTGTGTCTCTGGTCTGTGTCTCTGGTCTGTGTCTCTGGTCTGTGTCTCTGGTCTCTGGTCCCTGTCTCTGTCTCTGGTCCCTGTCTCTGTCTCTGGTCTCTGTCTCTGGTCCCTGTCTCTGGTCTCTGGTCTCTGGTCTCTGGTCTCTGGTCCCTGTCTCTGTCTCTGGTCCCTGTCTCTGTCTCTGGTCTCTGTCTCTGGTCTCTGGTCCCTGTCTCTGGTCTCTGGTCTCTGTTCCCTGTCTCTGTTCCCTGTCTCTGGTCCCTGTCTCTGGTCTCTGGTCTCTGGTCCCTGTCTCTGGTCTCTGGTCTCTGGTCCCTGTCTCTGGTCTCTGGTCTCTGTTCCCTGTCTCTGTTCCCTGTCTCTGGTCCCTGTCTCTGGTCTCTAGTCCCTGTCTCTGGTCTCTGGTCCCTGTCTCTGGTCCCTGTCTCTGGTCTCTGTCTCTGGTCCCTGTCTCTGGTCCCTGTCTCTGGTCTCTGTCTCTGGTCCCTGGTCCCTGTCTCTGGTCCCTGTCTCTGGTCTCTGGTCCCTGTCTCTGGTCCCTGTCTCTGGTCTCTGGTCCCTGTCTCTGGTCCTTGTCTCTGGTCCCTGTCTCTGTCTCTGGTCCCTGTCTCTGGTCCCTGTCTCTGGTCTCTGGTCCCTGTCTCTGGTCTCTGGTCTCTGTCTCTGGTCTCTGTCTCTGATCTCTGGTCCCTGTCTCTGGTCCCTGTCTCTGGTCCCTGTCTCTGGTCTCTGGTCTCTGTCTCTGGTCCCTGTCTCTGGTCCCTGTCTCTGGTCCCTGTCTCTGGTCTCTGGTCCCTGGTCCCTGTCTCTGGTCCCTGTCTCTGGTCCCTGTCTCTGGTCTCTGGTCTCTGTCTCTGGTCCCTGTCTCTGGTCCCTGTCTCTGGTCTCTGTCTCTGTCTCTGGTCTCTGGTCCCTGGTCCCTGTCTCTGGTCTCTGTCTCTGATACATGTCTTTGTCCCTGTCCCTTGTCTCTCTCTGATCCTTGTCCCTGTCCCTGTCGTGTGACTGTATCTGACTGTGTGTTGTAACTGATTGTGTGTGTCCCTGACTGTTACTGTATCTATCTGTGATGTCCCCGTGGGCTTTCGACTGGATCACTTATGACAATTTACCAAAACGCAACACGCCTTTCAAAGTGTGTTGCATTATTGGGAGAAAAACTGTCAGACTTGCGCCTACATGTCGACTCCATGAACTTTACAAAACAATCATGTGATCAAAGATCATGAAGTTCTGACTGCAGTCGACTGCAAGTTTCTGCATTTTGTTCTTCACCAACTTCATCCTGCAGCATCGCCTGCATTGTGGGAGGATCTATCGTCAACCAATCATTAGGCTGTTTTTATTTCACCCACAGGAACGTGACCAAAGACAGGACTGAAACAGGAACCAAAACACCGCAATTTATGTGTACAGTGGTTATATATAAATGAATGTGATATTTGAGGCTCTCTCTCTCTCTCTCTCTCTCACCAACGTACACAACGTACACACATACAGTACCAGTCAAAAGATTGGACACATCTACTCATTCAAGGGTTTTTCTTTACACACATATAGTCAGTGTGATATTGGGGTTGGAGACATGTTTACCTGGTCATTATAAAGAACAATTTCACTGAGCTTGCAGTTGGAAAACCACATTACTGTCGTAGATGCGCCTCACCCCGACTTCACTCCTCTACTCGTCTACAGGCGGATGCTTTCGCCCTACCACTCAAATGAGCCCCCCCCCCCTGTCTGTGTGTGTCCTGTAGGTCAGCTGAAGGACCACTCGGTGAGCCAGGCCCTGAGGACAATCCTGATGGTGTTCCTGGGGTTCTACTCTCAATACTGGCTACTGATGCGTGTGTCTGGGTTCCAGTGTCCGTACAGCAGCCTCCTCTGCATGTTGCTCTGCAGGGCCATGTTCTCTATACCTTACATACACGTTAACATCTTCCAGGTGAGATGGTGAACAACACGCATGTACACACCCGGACGGACACACACACACACACACACACACACACACACACACACACTTGACTAGATCTTCTTAACTCTTTCTTGAACTGCACGGTTGGTTAAGGCCTTGTAAGGTAACATTTCACAGTAAGGTCTACACTTGTTGTATTCGGCACGTGACAAATAAAGTTTGATTTGATAACAACAAAGACAGGAATAAATGGGTAGTTGCTGATCTGGTCATTATTTGGGTTGATTAGTATTTGGGTCAAACTGTTAACTCAGTCTTTAGTAGAAACCCCCCCCCCCCCCCTCCTCCACACTTCACAATGCAGCATTGTGTCCTCACAGCTTCTACCAGGAATTTGAACATTTCAGGCAGTTCAAAGGCTACAGAAAAAAACCATTCATGCATAACTTTCCCAGACGTAGCCTTTCGTTTCCAGTCTATTGTGTTAATGAGTACAAAAGGTTTTTTTGAAGTGGGATTGAATGAATCAGTGATTATTGATGTAGTTTAAACCCATGGGGTAGAAGTGGGGTGGGGGGCGGGGGGGGACGATTGTGTCAAAAGTAGTGCACTAAACTGGGAATTCCGTGCAATTTGGGATGCAGTCCTTATGTTCTTCAGGGTTGAGTACTAAACGTGAAGGAAAAACCTCTTCCCCTACTAGTATGTTGTTGTTCTGTTTGTGTTTCTATTGTTGTCCCCATCCTCCCTGGTTCTCCCACTGTGACTGTCCCTGTACTGTTGTCACCATCCTCCCTGGTTCTCCCACTGTGACTGTCCCTGTACTGTTGTCACCATCCTCCCTGGTTCTCCCACTGTGACTGTCCCTCTATTGTTGTCACCATCCTCCCTGGTACTCCCACTGTGACTGTCCCTCTATTGTTGTCACCATCCTCCCTGGTTCTCCCACTGTGACTGTCCCTGTACTGTTGTCCCCATCCTCCCTGGTTCTCCCACTGTGACTGTCCCTCTCGGGTCCTGTACTGTTGACAACATCCTCCCTGGTTCTCCCACTGTGACTGTCCCTCTCGAGCCCTCTACTGTTGTCCCCATCCTCCCTGGTTCTCCCACTGTGACTGTCCCTGTACTGTTGTCCCCATCCTCCCTGGTTCTCCCACTGTGGCTGTCCCTCTATTGTTGTCCCCATCCTCCCTGGTACCCCCACTGTGACTGTCCCTCTTGAGCCCTCTACTGTTGACAACATCCTCCCTGGTACCCCCACTGTGACTGTCCCTGTACTGTTGTCCCCATCCTCCCTGGTTCTCCCACTGTGACTGTCCCTCTACTGTTGTCCCCATCCTCCCTGGTTCTCCCACTGTGACTGTCCCTCTCGGGCCCTGTACTGTTGTCCCCATCCTCCCTGGTACCCCCACTGTGACTGTCCCTGTACTGTTGTCCCCATCCTCCCTGGTACTCCCACTGTGGCTGTCCCTCTCGGGTCCTGTACTGTTGACACCATCCTCCCTGGTTCTCCCACTGTGACTGTCCCTGTACTGTTGTCCCCATCCTCCCTGGTACTCCCACTGTGGCTGTCCCTCTCGGGTCCTGTACTGTTGACACCATCCTCCCTGGTACTCCCACTGTGACTGTCCCTCTCGAGCCCTCTACTGTTGACACCATCCTCCCTGGTTCTCCCACTGTGACTGTCCCTCTTGAGCCCTCTACTGTTGACACCATCCTCCCTGGTTCTCCCACTGTGACTGTCCCTCTCGAGCCCTCTACTGTTGACACCATCCTCCCTGGTTCTCCCACTGTGACTGTCCCTCTCGAGCCCTCTACTGTTGACACCATCCTCCCTGGTTCTCCCACTGTGACTGTCCCTCTCGGGCCCTGTACTGTTTTCACCATCCTCCCTGGTTCTCCCACTGTGACTGTCCATCTTGAGCCCTCTACTGTTGACACCATCCTCCCTGGTACTCCCACTGTGACTGTCCCTGTACTGTTGTCCCCATCCTCCCTGGTACTCCCACTGTGACTGTCCCTCTCGGGTCCTGTACTGTTGACAACATCCTCCCTGGTACTCCCACTGTGACTGTCCCTGTACTGTTGTCACCATTGCAGAAGTATGTAACTGAATGGATGGTCCCATAGAGATGAATAGTAATGTTTATAGGTAGATCTCCAGCAGCCTGTTTCTCTGGACTCTACATCCCAACGTTCTACTATATTGTGAATGTGTCCAGAACAGCAAGAACATGTTTCTCTGGACTCTACATCCCAACGTTCTACTATATTGTGAATGTGTTCATGGCAGCAACAACATGCCAACAGTTTCTCTGTGGGTATCTTTCTCTTCACTGAATCAGCAGGGTTTCACACAAACCCTGAGCAGGTCTTTCCTTTAAACCGTCCTCTCCTGTTCCGTACAGCACATCGGCCTGTCTATGTTCTCCCCGACCCGCCGGCCCAAGAGGATTTACCAGATGACCCACGGGGTTCTGAACCTTCCCCGGAACCCCCTGCTGGACTGGACCTTCGGACACTCCCTCATCAACTGTCACGTGGAACACCACCTCTTCCCCTTCCTCTCGGACAACATGTGTCTCAAGGTACAATGTGTTTGTGTCCCAAATGGCACCCTATTCCCCATAGGGCTCAGGTCAAAAGTAGTGCACTACCTAGGGAATAGGATACCATAGGACACAGACAGTATGTCTGTCAAATATGTGTGGGGAAAGTCAGGATTGGGGCCAATTCCATTTCACATTTACTAATTGAAAAGCAATTGATCAAATTGAAATGGAATTGACCCCAACCTTGTTTACATTGCAATAACAGTATATCTGTCAAATATACATTAATCAAATTAGCTTCTTTCAAGACAATTACATTCACTTTCACCTCTTAACTACTTGGAACTTTATGACAACTGCTGATGTAAAACAAAAATGTCTTGATAAAATAAATGTGATCGATATGAACCTATTTCCTTTCCTCCCTCCTCTCCTCTCAGGTAAAGCCCATCGTGTCCCAGTATCTAAAGGAGAAGGAGCTTCCATACCAGGAAGACACATATCTCTCCCGTCTGCAGCTCTTCTTTCACAAGTACCAGGAGCTCATGGTGTTCGCCCCGCCCATCACCGAGCTGGTGGGGGTGCAGTGATGGAGGGGAGAAGGAGAGAGGGAGACAGAGAGCGGGAGACAGAGAGAGGGAGACAGAGAGAGGGAGACAGAGAGAGGGAGACAGAGAGAGGGAGACAGAGAGAGGGCGACAGAGAGCGGGAGACAGAGAGAGGGAGACAGAGAGAGGGCGACAGAGAGAGGGAGACAGAGAGAGGGCGACAGAGAGCGGGAGACAGAGAGAGGGCGACAGAGAGCGGGAGACAGAGAGAGGGAGACAGAGAGAGGGAGACAGAGAGAGGGCGACAGAGAGAGGGAGACAGAGAGAGGGAGACAGAGAGAGGGCGACAGAGAGAGGGAGACAGAGAGAGGGCGACAGAGAGAGGGAGACAGAGAGAGGGCGACAGAGAGCGGGAGACAGAGAGAGGGAGACAGAGAGAGGGAGACAGAGAGAGGGCGACAGAGAGAGGGAGACAGAGAGAGGGCGACAGAGAGCGGGAGACAGAGAGAGGGAGACAGAGAGAGGGAGACAGAGAGAGGGCGACAGAGAGAGGGAGACAGAGAGAGGGCGACAGAGAGAGGGAGACAGAGAGAGGGCGACAGAGAGAGGGCGACAGAGAGCGGGAGACAGAGAGAGGGCGACAGAGAGAGGGAGACAGAGAGAGGGAGACAGAGAGAGGGAGACAGAGAGAGGGCGACAGAGAGCTGGAGAGAGAGAGAGGGAGACAGAGAGAGGGCGACAGAGAGCGGGAGACAGAGAGAGGGAGACAGAGAGAGGGAGACAGAGAGAGGGAGACAGAGAGAGGGAGACAGAGAGAGGGAGACAGAGAGAGGGAGACAGAGAGAGGGAGACAGAGAGAGGGCGACAGAGAGAGGGAGACAGAGAGAGGGCGACAGAGAGCGGGAGACAGAGAGAGGGAGACAGAGAGCGGGAGACAGAGAGAGGGAGACAGAGAGAGGGAGACAGAGAGAGGGAGACAGAGAGCGGGAGACAGAGAGAGGGAGACAGAGAGCGGGAGACAGAGAGAGGGAGACAGAGAGAGGGCGACAGAGAGGGCGACAGAGAGAGGGCGACAGAGAGCGGGAGACAGAGAGAGGGAGACAGAGAGAGGGAGACAGAGAGAGGGCGACAGAGAGAGGGCGACAGAGAGAGGGCGACAGAGAGCGGGAGACAGAGAGAGGGAGACAGAGAGAGGGAGATAGAGAGAGGGAGACAGAGAGAGGGAGACAGAGAGCGGGAGACAGAGAGAGGGAGACAGAGAGCGGGAGACAGAGAGAGGGAGACAGAGAGAGGGCGACAGAGAGAGGGCGACAGAGAGCGGGAGACAGAGAGAGGGAGACAGAGAGAGGGAGACAGAGAGAGGGCGACAGAGAGAGGGCGACAGAGAGAGGGCGACAGAGAGCGGGAGACAGAGAGAGGGAGACAGAGAGAGGGAGACAGAGAGAGGGCGACAGAGAGAGGGAGACAGAGGCCAGAGGTGGAGGATGACATGCACCTACTAACTAACCCACACTGCTGCATGCTGTCATTGGAATAACAGATTGTTAACACTGTCCTATCTAGCAGGATCAATAAGAGCTCAAACGAACTGGCATTAACACAGCTGCAAATTCATCAATTGTTCCTGTGGAAAAACAATTAAATTAACTGTAACGAATACATAATCTACATAATCTAAGACTGTAATATGATAGCTACCAATGATCTCTAGTCAAGACAATGTGTGTAATTAATGGTACATACATATTTTCATAAACTGACCTGTATTGTTCCCTTATGTGATCGTTCAGAGTAATAAAAGAATACAGAAACACACCACATTACCGAGACAGTGTCCAAATCATATTAACATGTAACAATATTAAACCGCTAATATCAATGTGATGTAATTGAAAAACGTCTTGATACCTGCTACAGATGTCTTTTTTGATTTCAAGGCTCATAGGCCTCTCGTCCAAACTAGTCCACTACATTTGACCAAGGCCCATAGGCCTCTCATCGAAACTAGTCCACTACATTTGACCAAGGCTCATAGGCCTCTCGTCCAAACTAGTCCACTACTTTTGACCAAGGCTCATAGGCCTCTCATCGAAACTAGTCCACTACTTTTGACCAAGGCTCATAGGCCTCTCGTCAAAACTAGTGCACTACATTTGACCAAGGCTCATAGGCCTATCGTCAAAACTAGTCCACTACATTTGACCAAGGCTCATAGGGCTATCGTCAAAACTAGTCCACTACATTTGACCAAGGCTCATAGGGCTATCGTCAAAACTAGTCCACTACATTTGACCAAGGCTCATAGGGCTATCATCAAAACTAGTGCAATACATTTGACCAAGGCTCATAGGGCTATCGTCAAAACTAGTGCACTACATTTGACCAAGGCTCATAGGGCTATCATCAAAACTAGTCCACTACATTTGACCAAGGCTCATAGGGCTATCGTCAAAACTAGTGCACTACATTTGACCAAGGCTCATAGGGCTATCATCAAAACAAGTGCACTACATTTGACCAAGGCTCATAGGGCTATCATCAAAACTAGTGCACTACATTTGACCAAGGCTCATAGGGCTATCATCAAAACTAGTGCACTACATTTGACCAAGGCTCATAGGGCTATCATCAAAACGAGTGAATTACATGGAGTAGGGTGACATTTAGGACACATCCTGAATATGTCTAACTGACTGAGGAGATGAATCCGACCAGGAGCGTATTTACCACAGACCGATTGTTTTTTTTTCCAGTTGTTGACACAGAAAACCGTTGTTTGCACTGAAATGACAGTAAATATGAAATAAATCAATGAATCATGTCTGTGCCATTGTGCTATGTTTTCATTCTGAGAAACGTCCCTTAAATAACTGAGATGCTGTAGTATGAGACCAGTGTTTATTGCCAGTCCATACCCTGCGTTGTGCTGTGTTGATCTGTACGCTATTCAGTTCTGCCACTAGGTGGCAGAGTTGGATCAGTCTTTCCAATCAAAGCTCTGGCCTCTTATCAACTCAAGAGAATAAAATAATCAATATTTGCTTCTCCATTGCATTGCACTTTGTAATTTGTAATTTGTCCCAACCACTTAGACATACGACCAGCGTGTCGTTTGTATACCTCTTGTAGGATACCATCGTTTCTTATCAGAAAATACACAGGGAATAAATTATTAATTCAAATGCTTGATTGATCCTTTTATATAATCGTCTGATAGTATAGAAGTGTTATCCATCAATGATCAACTCATGATCAACTCCAGATGTGTAAATCATGACAGAGACAAGAGGAGTACTACTACACCTCTGTGTGTCCAGTCTGAGCTCCACCCATGTTGCTACTTTTACTCTGTCATCTGATACACAAGGAAATAAAAGGGAGGGCCGTGATTGCATGGAGGAGGGCGCGTGGGTGTGTTTGTTTCGGGGCGGGTATATGTATGTATGTGTGTTTGTTTTTGTGTGGTGTGTGTGTGTGTGTGTGTGTGTGTGTGTGTGTGTGTGTGGATGGTGTGTGTGTGTGTGTGGAGTTAGCTTAAACTATGAGAGATTCAGCTGAGACGCTCACATAGTTGAGGTGTGGCTTGTTAGAGGCTCCAGGAAGGAACTAACTCAGGTTAGCCAGAGGCAGACAGAGTAGAACAGAACAGAACAGAACAGGAGCAGCTGAGGCGAGTTCATCTGAGAGAGAAAGTGAGCGAGAGTGAGTGAGTGAGCTATGGCAGACACAGAACTCAAACCAGAGTCAAAACCAGACCAGAAACTCTGCTGCACTGTTTGTTCCAGTGCTCTCAATGGTGACAAATCCTCTACCTGTGGCCACTTAGTCTGTGCCTCCTGCCTGGGCAGGAAAAGTAAGGGCTGCCCCCAGTGTTTACAATGCTCTGGCAAGCCTATACCGGCATCTGTGGAACAGAACGGAACGATGATAGAAATAGTGGCTGAGTCTCCACTGGTGATCAAAACCGAAGAAAGAGAGAAAAGGGATATACAAACCCAAATTTCAAAGACACCAGACAAGGCAATGATACGGGAAGACCTGAAGGAATCAGAGGACCCTAAGACACCAGACAAGGCAATGATACGGAAAGACCTGAAGGAATCAGAGGACCCTAAGACACCAGACAAGGCAATGATACGGGAAGACCTGAAGGAATCAGAGGACCCTAAGACACCAGACAAGGCAATGATACGGAAAGACCTGAAGGAATCAGAGGACCCTAAGACACCAGACAAGGCAATGATACGGGATGACCTGAAGGAATTAGAGGACCCTAAGACACCAGACAAGGCAATGATACGGAAAGACCTGAAGGAATCAGAGGACCCTAAGACACCAGACAAGGCAATGATACGGGAAGACCTGAAGGAATTAGAGGACCCTAAGACACCAGACAAGGCAATGATACGGGAAGACCTGAAGGAATTAGAGGACCCTAAGACACCAGACAAGGCAATGATACGGGAAGACCTGAAGGAATTAGAGGAAGAGAAAAATAAAGAGAGTGATCCTCCACAGCCTGCAGAGGAAGTGAAAGAGGATGTGGGGGTTGGGGTGGGAGACACATTAAAGGAAGAGAAAGCAAAAGGAGAGGTGAAAGTAGAGCCGTTGGGGCCCGATGATGTTGTGTGTGACTCGTGTATGGAGATGAGCCCGTGCCGGGCCCTCAAGTCCTGCCTCACCTGCCTTGTGTCCTACTGCGAGGCCCACCTTAGGCCTCACCTGGAGAACCCCAAGTTCCAGAACCACAGGTTGGTGGAGCCGCTGAGGGACATCGAGAGACGGACCTGTGAGACCCACAAGTGGCCCCTGGACCTTTTCTGCTGTGCCGACGCTGTGTGTGTCTGTCAGGACTGTGTGACAGAGGACCACAGGGGACACAACACTGTGCCTGTGATGGAGGCACGCAGAAACATTGAGGTATTGCATGCATTCCTTCTTTCTCTTACTCCATTTCTTTCTCTCTCCCTCTCTCCCTCTCTCTCCCTTTATCTACCTCTCCCATTCTCTCTGTTTCTCTTACTCCCTCTCTCCCTTTCCCCCTCTCTCCCTTTCCCCCAGTTTCTCGCCGTCTCTCCCTCTCTCTATTCTGTCTCCCTTTCTCTGTTTCTCTCTCTCCCTTTCTCTCTCTCTCTCTCTCTCTCTCTCCCTCTCTCTCAGTTTCTCTGTCTCTCCCTCTCTCTCAGTTTCTCTCTCTCCCTCTCTCTCAGTTTCTCTGTCTCTCTCTCACTCTCTCTCAGTTTCTCTCTCTCCCTTTCTCTCCCTTTCTCTCCCTCTCTCTTCCTCTGTGTCTTTCTCTCTCCCTCTCAGTTTCTCTGTCTCTCTCTCACTCTCTCTCAGTTTCTCTCTCTCCCTTTCTCTCCCTTTCTCTCCCTCTCTCTTCCTCTGTGTCTTTCTCTCTACCTCTCTCCCTCTCTCTCAGTTTCTCTGTCTCTCACTCACTCTCATGTTCTTTGATACACATGCACGAACAAACATTTGCATAGATTTGATATCTAAAGGAAACACCTTGTGCATAGGGGCCAAACCATTCTGAAATTACAGAACACCGTATCAGTTGTGTGGTGTTGTTATCTATGAAAATTGGCCACCTCGTGTTTGTAAGTAAAGAGTCACCTAAGTTTCTGTACGTGGCGAGAGTGGAATAAAAACAGGCTGTTTTCTTCACAAACTCATCCAGAGCCGCTGTGGTAAGTGATCAGTCTGAAACATCCTACTGTATTGTATTAACCCATACATTTTCCAAATGCTATAGCCTACATTGATTTTGATTAAGTAAGTATCTTTAACTATTCGTCACACTTTACAATTTGTCCTTGGCATACTAAGTAGATTTCATCTTAAGTCTTGTGCCGTAATGAATCAAAGGCAGCTACTCTTTACTACACTTATTAATAGACATTTGACAACAGGTACAACAGTGTACAAAACATTATGAACACCTGCTCTTTCCATGACATAGACTGACCAACTGAATCCAGGTGAAATGTATGATCCCTTATTGATGTCACTTGTTAAATCCACTTCAGTCAGTGTAGATGAAGGGGGAAGGAGACGGGTTAAAAATAAGGATTTTTTTTTTGAAAGCCTTGAGACAATTGAGACATGGATTGTGTATGTGTGCCATTCCGAGGGTTTATGGGCAAGACAAAAGATTTCAGTTCCTTTGAATGGGATATGGTAGTAGGTGGCAGGCGCACCGGGTTGTGTCAAGAATTACAACGTTAATGAGTCTTTCACTCTCAACAGTTTCCTGTGTTTATCAAGAATAGTCCACCACCCAAAGGACATCCAGACAACTTGACATAACTGTGGGAGGCATTGGAGTCAACATGGGCCAGCATCCTTGTGTAATGCTTTCGACACCTTGTAGAGTCCATGCCCCGATGAATTGAGGCTGTTCTGAGGGCAAAAGGGGGTGGAACTCAATATTAGGAAGGTGTTCTTAATGTTTTGTACACTCAGTGTATATAGTAGTGTCTGACCGGTGGTAGGCAGGGCTGGCCCTTGCCTTTTACAGGGCCCTAAGTGAGATTTGGTGAGGGGGGCCCACCCTAAGTGAGATTTGGTGGGGAGGCCCATCCACCTCGCAAACAAAAATGTTTTAGTGCCCCCTCCACAACATTGGAAATAAACATTTACGTTTTTAAAGTCAATTTCCTGCTTATCTACATATTCTATCATTGGGAGTAGAGAAGTTTAGCAGTTTTATTTTAAAAAAGACGCAATTTTACTCATTTTGCCATGGGGCAGATAGAAAAAGTTGCAGTTTTAAAGCTAATTTCCTGCAATTCTACACATTTTGCCTAGTGACTAACAAAATCAATGGAGGCCTCGTGGAGGTCAGGGCCCCTGGGCACATTCCCTGCGTGACTGTCGGTATTCTGCCATAAATCCTACAAATTTAGATAGCTGGCTAGACTGATTTATCCT
The DNA here is from genome assembly GCF_002021735.2 of Oncorhynchus kisutch. Lineage (NCBI taxonomy): Eukaryota > Metazoa > Chordata > Actinopteri > Salmoniformes > Salmonidae > Oncorhynchus > Oncorhynchus kisutch. Next base: position 37,893,366 of record NC_034198.2, on the reverse strand, counting down.
TCTAAAAATGACTAATTGAGTGACTGCCAGTGACTGACATAAGAAGAGAAAACCTGCTGAAACCACATTTCAAAATGGCACATTGTGTGTTCTACGACTTTATACAAAGTTAAGGAAAATTACTAAATAAAATCAAAACTTTATTTAACGTGAATCCGACATTTAAATGACTAATTGTTAGACTGGAACTGGAATTAATGACACACTCAGTCAGATAGAACTTTCCAGAAGATCTCCTTCAAATGTTGATATTTGGTTGCGTTGACAACCAATACAATTCAACGTCGCTTTTGAAATACAGTAAATAGCTTATTAACTTGTCGACAAGTTAACAAATTGAGGCTCGAACTCAAACAAAAATGTAATGTATTCAAGCAGTACATTTAAATAATATATACAATATATTTTAGTAGACGCTCTCATCCAGAGCGACTTACAGTAGTGAGTGAGTACATTTTCATACTGGTCCATACTGGTCCTGATTTAAACCCACAACCCTAGCATTGCAAGGACCATACTCTACCAACTGAGCCACATGGGCCAGTAGATACATGTCCTTTAAATGCTGATATTTGGTTGAGTTGTTAACCAAATGCACTACTATTACTAAAGTTATGGTTAAGTTCTTCCTGGGTTCCACATGAAACATTATTTAATACAAAACATCAATAGACTCGGGGGCTCCTGAGTAGCGCAGCAGTCTAAGGGTGTACTAGAGGCGTCACTACATACCCTGGTTCGTTCCCATGATGTGTCACAACCGGCCGTGATCGGGAGTCCCATAGGGCAGCGCACAATTGCCTAGCATCGTCCGGGTTAGGGGAGGATTTGTCCCGGGGTAGGCCGTCATTGTAAATAAGAATTTGTTCTTAACTGACTAGTTAAATAAAGGTTAAATAAAAATATTAAAATAACAACTCAAGGACAGAGCTACAAAGATTTAAAAATAAGACACTTTCATTCACTTACACAACATTTCAATAGACAATACCCACTGGGCACAGACGTCAATTCAACATCTATTCTACGTTAATTCAACGTAATATCATTGAAATGACGTGGAAACGACGTTGATTCAACCAGTGTGTGTTCCCAGTGGGTAATAACTCAAGGACACAACTACATACATTTAAAATAAGAATACATACTTATATACACTTATTCAGTAAGTGTATATAAGACAACAGCACATAGCTTTCTCACAGCGCTGCTCTTAAATGAACCACCTAAGATAATACAATCAATCAATAAATCAATCAATAAATCCGATAAATCCTACGCTCACGTCCGTGGAGGCTCCTCAGAGGAGGAAGGAGAGGACCATCCTCCTCAGTAAAATTTCATAAAAATAAAAATAGTGAAACACTTAAAACAGTTATTAGATAAAACTATACTAAATATATTAATGTCACCAAATAATTTATTAAAACACTGTTTTGCTATTAAGATCTACAGTAGCCTCAACAGCACTCTGTAAGGTAGCACAATTGTGTAGCAGGAGGACAGCTAGTTCCCGTCCTGCTCTGGGTACATTGACGTCAATACAAAACCTAGGAGGTTTTATGGTTTTCACACCCTTCCATAGACTTGCACAGTAATTATGACAACTTCCGGAGGATGTGCTCCAACCTATCAGAGCTATTGCAGCATAAAATGATATGTTGTCTACCCAATCAAATGATCAGAGAATTAATCTAGTTCTGATAGCATAAGCGACAGCTAGCTAGCACTGCAGTGCATAAAATGTGGTGAGTAGTTGACTCAAAAAGAGAGAAAGAAAATAATTGAACAGTTTTGAACAAATTTAGGCACAAGAGAAAGCGAGCTACGTATATTTTGTTGTATTTTTTCCACTTTTACTTACCTAGCGAATGCATCTAGCTAGTTTAGCCTACTCAAACACCCGGCTCAAACAGAGAGGGATGCTATGTTAGCTAGCTGGCTATGGCTATCCAACAGAGAGGGATGCCATGTTAGCTAGCTGGCTATGGCTATCCAACAGAGAGGGATGCTATATTAGCTAGCTGGCTATGGCTATCCAACAGAGAGGGATGCTATGTTAGCTAGCTGGCTATGGCTATCCAACAGAGAGGGATGCTATGTTAGCTAGCTGGCTATGGCTATCCAACAGAGAGGGGTGCTATGTTAGCTAGCTGGCTATGGCTATCCAACAGAGAGGGATGCTATATTAGCTATCTGGCTATGGCTATCCAACAGAGAGGGATGCTATGTTAACTAGCTGGCTATGGCTATTCAACAGAGAAGGATGCTATGTTAGCTAGCTGGCTATGGCTATCCAACAGAGAGGGATGCTATGTTAGCTAGCTGGCCATGGCTATCCAACAGATAGGGATGCTATGTTAGCTAGCTGGCTATGGCTATCCAACACTGGAACTCTTCCAAGTCAAGGTAAGCCTTTGGTTTTATTAATTTATTGCCACCGGGATCCGCAGGTGTAACTGCTAAACCTTCTTGCTGACTGTACACTGTACTGCATGATTGTAGCGGGTTTACTAACGAGTTATGCGGTTATGACCTGAAGGTTTGGCTTGAAAAGTTGTTTTTTCGCCTGGTCACAGACAGCTATTGTGTTGTTCACTGAAGTCCACAAGATAAGGGAAAGGGTGAGAGGAGGAGAACGCATAGATGCGAGAAGGAATTGTACAACAGACAAATTATCATGCTGTTTGTATGTGGCTGCTATGAAAGTGAACTGTGTCTGCGTGTGACCAGGGGTGTATTAATTCCTCCAATTCTGTTGAAAAACGTTTCTTAAACAGAACGGGGATAACATACCTGAATCTGTGGAATTCAACTGAATTCAAAATCTTTCAGACACTTTCACTCTCCTGCTATATGAAATGATATGAAATTAATGCATGTTGAAGATAGCATGCAGGTCATTAGGTCATAGGTCATTGGTCATTGGGTCATAGGTCATTGGGTCATAGGTCATTGGGTCATAGGTCATTAGGCCATAGGTCATTGGGTCATAGGGTCATAGGTCATAAGGTCATAGGTCATTGGGTCATAGGGTCATAAGGTCATAGGTCATTGGGTCATAGGTCATTGCAGGTCTGTGGAGATCTTCACCATTGATGTTATAATCGGTGCAGAATCTCAAATGGCGTTGATCACCATGTACTTTTAATATAATCTCAACTGAAATCCAGGCCATTTCATTCTGCTATTCTACTAACCAAAAATCAGACAATGTTTTTCCATTTGAATTTGGTTGTGCTTTCAGATGGTTGAAAACATAGTGATAACACATTGGGAATTCAAACTAACCTTTGAGCTGTATTTTTGAGTGATTGAATACAGGTGGTAATCTCATTGTTCAACATCTTAACAAAATTATAACCCAATTATCCACGTTGAAAGGACATGGTGTGCCTGGTGGGTAGTCTCTCTCAGTGACAGAGACAGTCCACGACCCTCAGGTCCAGTCATTCATTTGATAATTAGATAATTCCAACAGAGATCCAGGTTTTAGCTCACACCTGTTATTTGCAAATGAACCGTTGTTGCAAAACTTTAAATAATGACATTCCCTATCTAAATCAAGGAATGATTGAAAAACCCATACGGTATTGACAGTAGTCATGCAACAACTCAATTACTATTAGCTGAATCCTTGGTAATTCACATGTGCAACGTAAATACAATAATCTCATAATGCTGAACTAAACTCAAGGTATGACTGAGGAGGGAAGGCTCTTCTTTATCTAACTTTCTTCTTGTGTGTTCACAAGCAAATACCTCTTTTGAGGTATTACATAACTCACAAAGGAATGGGGGAGGCGTTGTTTGATCTGATCTGGCTGACACATTGTTGAACAGGAGGCAAAGCTTGTCTGTGTTGAGCCAGGATAGTCTCAAACAATTCAGTATATGCCATTTATCCAGACTTATCCAAACCTCGTTGTTACTGTTTACTGCTGGCTCAGGGAACATCCAAACAAGATCATTCTGTTGACATACAGTTTGACACACGACGTGGGACTCAGTTTCCCTTCAAGGGTTCTCGTTGTTGTCTCACTGAGCATAACACCATTTACATTTAACAAGACACAACATGTGAATAGTTGTAAGTACTGTTTTGTGACGTGAGATATTTGTCTCTGTGAGTATAGGATAATAAGGATAATTAACATTCATGCCTCATCTACAAATTGTTTAAGCCCAAACAGGTCGAACGACTTTGTTGTTCCGTTGTTCTATAGATCACAATATTCATTTTTTTTCTTCCCCAGAGCAATGAGAGCGTGCTCAGACCAGAACAGGAATCTACTGAGGGGAAAGGAGAGGGTAGGACACAAGAGCAGCTGTTGAGTGAGTAACCTGGTCCCAGATCTGTTTGTGTTGTTTTGCTAACTCTGTCATTGACAATGACCGTAGAGAGTTGGCAAGACAGCACAATCACATCTGGGACCAGGCTAACTCTTAAAATGGCTGAGGAATATGAAAATGCTTCATTAACAGTCACATTAGGCTGCCTGGGAGGTTTTCAAAGTGTTGCCTTTCAATAAAGAGGCGCTCATTTTGAGCACTCTCATACCTACACCAGCACAGGTTTCTAGAATGATGAGAAAATAGTTTATGGAAATATGCATATTGACATGCATGCAAGGAAAACAAATTGCTACTTTATTTCAAGCATTTCAATACATTTTGAAATGAAATGAAATGAACCTTATAATTATCCTTTCTGCACACTCTTATGATAGTGATATTTGCTAGTAATGTCTCTCCTGAGCACTCGGGGGATTTGGCCTGTATGGGTACGGCTACATTGAAAGGTTTCTTACAGAAGAAATATGGACCACATATGCATAACCATGGTAACAATCAAAAGGGAAAGATTATGGGAATAAGTATTAGACTAAAAGGTGAGGACACAACAGTTCACCTGACTCAAGGCTGAATCCAAACATTACACTATTGATTTTATGTGCATTTTGACATTTACTGTGCTTCTCGACCACATTTGTTGATAACTAAATCTGAAAATACTCGGAATACTTTCAGGAACATTCTAAGAATATTCTCGGAAAATGTGGGGTAGGTGTAACATAAAACAACAACAAAAAATGGACAAGGGTTTGAGGAAGAAGTCAAATTGGTCTGCAAGTCTTCAACTATAAGCTGCTTTCCAAACTGTACCATTGAAGAACTAGAGCGAGCACACTTGTAGCTGTTAAGTTTGGAACACAGCCCCACATCCCCACCATCACACCATTTTTTAAAAAACCTTTATTTAACTAGGCAAGTCAGTTAAAGAACAAATTCATATTTTCAATGAAGGCCTAGGAACAGTGGGTTAACTGTCTGTTCAGGGGCAGAGCGACAGATTTGTACCTTGTCAGCTTGGGGATTCGGACTTGCAACCTTTCGGTTACTAGTCCAACACTCTAACCACTAGGCTACCCTGCCGTCCCTACACTCTAACCACTAGGCTACCCTGCCACCCCAATTGCTGTTGTTGTTTACGTAATCCATTGTAAATCGTGTCAGGTTGGCATCATTTGAAAGCTTGTTCTATTGCCAACGTGACTAGCTAAACTATACAATATGATATTACAGGTTTAGGCTTCACAATTCAGAGAAGAAAGACTGTCATTTTGGTGTGCATAGAAGTGAGTCATGAGTACATTCAGATTTGTAGTCCTCAGCAAATGTTCTTTACAATACTACAAACATAGACTCATTATGTTCAGGACAACCCAGGGTATAACGCCATGTCATCATGTAACTGTAAATCATAAACATTGACTCTGTACATTACATGAGTTTTATGACAGATATGTGAAGTGCCTGTTTGGACTCACAGGTGTTTTTGCTTACTTGTATGACATCAAAGCAGTAATTATTATAATCTTTAAAGTCTCATCTTTCAAAATACATTGAGCCCTCTTAATTTGTAGCATTTCCCCAACAGAGCCTGGGCACGATCCCAGGGACTCTGATGGCACAGCTGGCGCTGCAGTACAGCGCCCTTAACCACTGCGCCACCCGGGAGACCCAAGTCTCTTCTTCTTATTGGTGTCCTTTAGTAGTGGTTTCTTTGCAGCAAATCGACCATGAAGGCCTGATTAACATAGTCTCCTTTGAACAGTTGCTGTTGAGATGTGTCTGTTACTTGAACTCTGTGAAGCATTTATTTGGGCTGCAATGAATTTATCCTCTGAAGCAGAGGTAACTCTGGTTCTTCCTTTCCTGTGGCGGTCCTCATGAGAGCCAGTGTCATCATAGCGCTTGATGTTTTTTTTGCAAAGTTCTTGACATTTTCCACATTGTCTGACTTTCATGTCTTAAAGTAATGATGGACTGTCATTTCTCTTTTCTTATTTGTGCTGTTCTTGTCATAATATGGACTTGGTATTTTACCAAATAGGGCTATCTTCTGTATAGCACCACTACCTTGTCACAACGCAACTGAAATGCATTAAGAAGGAAAGAAATTCCACAAATGAACTCTTAACAAGGCACACCTGTTTATTGAAATGCATTCCAGGTGACTACCTCATGAAGCTGGTTGAGAGAATGCCAAGAGTGCGCAAAGCTGTCATCAAGGCAAAGGCTGGCTACTTTGAAGAATCTTTGTTTAACACTGTTTTGCTTACTACATGATTCCATAGTTTTTGATGTCTTCACTATTATTCTACAATGTAGAAGATAGTACAAATAAAGAAAAACCCTTGAATGAGTCGATGTGTCCAAACCTTTGACTGGTACTGTAATTCAATGAATCAACATTTTATTTAATATCATACAAAGAATGCCTATGTAAATGGTTAGTGCGTTTACTCATCCATCTTACATCAAAACAAGAGATGATTGGATAGTGAAATGAATAGTGTCCAATAGAAATGATCATCAGAATGTCAGGACTGGATCAGAAACCTGTACATCCAGTAGCTAGATCTCTTGGAGCAAGGTTGGCCATGCATGTTCTAGGTCTATGCATTGTTACATTTAGCACTATTGTTGTGGTCCTACAACCAATTCTAACAGTAAACCAGTAGCATATATAACCCATTGGAGATATACTCTTCAGTCTCTCCGGGACTTGGGACTTTCCTTGGGAACTGCAATTGTGTTTTTGTATTGTCACAGATCTCTCTTTGGGACTGGAAATATGTTTGTTAGCTTGCTAGCTGTAGCTAGCTAGCTGACGTTACCTAGAATGGATGGTTAACCTGATAAACCACTTACCCATGTGCTACACAACCTCCTGCTGCTAACGTTACTATACATGCAGGCAATGCTGCCCGTCCTCCGAAGGTTTCTCCCACCAGCCTCCTCTGGTACAGATAGGAATTCTAGCATGAGTACCAGTTGCAACTCAAGAGTCACTTGGTTCTAAGAAATGCAGGTCCTAACTGTAGTGAATCAGATTACTTCCCTGAAAAACACAATAGAATAACGCAGAAATCAGATCATATCTGACAATAGAGAAACGGACAGGAAAACGCTCTGTTCCTGTGACTCAGCTGTATTGTGAATGATCCGATAAATTGGTCAAATAAATGAGTTGAACAGAATTGTTCACATAAAGGCATAGCTTCAGCACGACAACAACTTGGCTATAGTGTGCGCAGCCATTGAATTTCCCTCTCCTTCTCTTCCTCTCCTTCTCTTCCTGTTGTCCTTCCTGTCCTTTTTTTTTTAAATTCCTGACAGAGGGAACTACTAGATAAGCAAGCAGAGATGGTGAGGACAATGACAGCAGCAGAGAATGCCATCAACAAACTTCAAGTCAACACGGTCTCTATTGAGGTACGGTAGGCTGCCCTCCTTGTTCCATGTTTAAAGGATGATGTCAAAGACTGATGGATCTGTGACCCGATGAACAAAGTGCTGGGTAGCATCCCTGTAGCCAAGTGTTTGTACATTCCAGATATCCCATCCCTGTAGCCGAGTGTTTGTACATTCCAGATATCCCATCCCTGTAGCCGAGTGTTTGTACATTCCAGATATCCCATCCCTGTAGCCGAGTGTTTGTACATTCCAGATATCCCATCCCTGTAGCCGAGTGTTTGTACATTCCAGATATCCCATCCCTGTAGCCGAGTGTTTGTACATTCCAGATATCCCATCCCTGTAGCCGAGTGTTTGTACATTCCAGATATCCCATCCCTGTAGCCGAGTGTTTGTACATTCCAGATATCCCATCCCTGTAGCCGAGTGTTTGTACATTCCAGATATCCCATCCCTGTAGCCGAGTGTTTGTACATTCCAGATATCCCACGCGACCAGTGACAAAACAGAGACATGTCACAATGTTTTAAACGACTAATAAAAGAACAAGAGATACCTCTAATTTATAAGTAGTCCCCAGGTATCGGAACCGCCCACCCCAACCTGACAGGTTTACCCAGGTGTGGTGAATGAATTTGTATAGGGTTTGGCTCCACCGTCATGCAGCATTCCTTGTCCCCTAGGGATTGATTGTGTAAGCAGACAGTCAATACCTGAAGCATAGACACCTTTATGGGAAAATTGCAGACTGTGGAGAAACACACACATGCAAACACACACGCACACACACACACACCACACGCACGTATGCATGGTGGTATTATAAATGTTGTATTGTAGATGTGTAGTGTTGTATTGTAGATAGGCAGTGTTGTAATACTGTTATGTGTAGTGTTGTATTTTAGCCTTACTTAGTTTGAACCCCAGGAAAACATAGTCACAAGAACAAACAAAAGCCACTTAAATCAGACCACTGTCTGTCTGTCTGTCTGTCTGTCTGTCTGTCTGTCTGTCTGTCTGTCTGTCTGTCTGTCTGTCTGTCTGTCTGTCTGTCTGTCTGTCTGTCTGTCTGTCTGTCTGTCTGTCTGTCTGTCTGTCTGTCTGTCTGTCTGTCTGTCTGTCTGTCTGTCTGTCTGTCTGTCTGTCTGTCTGTCTGTCTGTCTGTCTGTCTGTCTGTCTGTCTGTCTGTCTGTCTGCCTGCCTGCCTGCCTGCCTGCCTGCCTGCCTGCCTGCCTGCCTGTCTGTCTGTCTGTCTGTCTGCCTGCCTGCCTGTCTGTCTGCCTGCCTGCCTGTCTGTCTGTCTGTCTGTCTGTCTGTCTGTCTGCCTTTCTGTCTGTCTGTTCGTCCGTCCGTCCGTCCGTCACCTCAGCCCCTATATCTAAATATACTGTACCTAGTGTGTACACAATTATAAAACGGACCTGACAACACCTCTTCCATCTCCCCATGCAGAATTCAGTGACGGAGGTCCGTGAGGTGATTGAGAACCAGTTTACGGTGCTCCAGGCTGCGGTGGAGCGGGCCAAGAGAGAGGTAATCCTATTTATTGATGAAGTGATATGCCTAGCTGTTTTAGGCACTGTCCCTATATTTAGGCTGATCTATTATTTTTTACTTGCTTCTAAAAAAATATATATGTTGTATGACATCACATTTGATGTATGTTTTATGTACTGTTTTGTTTCTGTCAAATCTGCATATAAACCAAGATTTTGTAATAAACGTAAACCTGAACCTAAAGGTGACGGAGATCCTGGAGGGAGAGGAGAAGCAGGCTCTGAGACAGGCCGATGGGATCAAGGTACACCTGGAGCAGAGGTGCACTGAGCTGAAAAAGACACAGGCGCAGGTGGAGAAGCTCTCCAAGAACAAGAATGACGTGGACTTCTTACAGGTGAGGTCTTACTTTGGTCTGGTGGTTTACAATGGATTGAGACTGAGATAGAGGTGGTGCCAAGTCCGTAGTTCTAGTCACTGACCTACGGTGATTCTCATGGTGGTAGGTAATGCACAGACAGTAGCCTCATTTACAGGTGCAAAATCTATTTGGTGGTTAACCATGGACTGCTGATGAAGTGGTGCCACATGGAACATGACTCAGGTGGACTCCCTACAGGTAAGGTGTTTTTTCTCTGGTCTGGTGGATTCGGTGTTGGTTGTGTTGTGGTGCCGGACAGTGCCAAGTGACTCAATAGTGTTATTAACAAACCTGAAGTGCGTATGTGCTGCTGTCATACGTATTTACTTTTATCATGAAATACGACTAAAGTAGAGAATAGTGGAGGCTGGTGGGAGGAGCTATAGGGGGATGGGCTCCTTTTATTGGTTGGAATGCAACAGAAAACAAACGCATCAAACATATGGAAACCACGTTTGACTCCATTCCTTTCATTCCATTCCAGAGATTACAAAGAGCCCCTATAGCGCCTCATGACAGCCTCCGCTGGTAGAAACTAACCTAATGTTTTACCAAAAGCCATGTTTCATCATTAGTATTCACTCAGGTTCCCATTAACGTAAGCAAGTAAGCCTTGTCCAATGGCCAATGAGGGCAGCTATATCCTGTTCCTGTAGCATGAGACAACTTGATGTACAATTACACCCCCTTGGACAGGACGCCATTAGCGATACTTCATCAGTCATTTCCAACGGTGTACTAAATAGTGAACCTGAGGTGTGTTGTGTGTTTTACAGGAGTATTCTGAGTGGAAGAAGGACTGCTCCGACATCCCCCTACCTGGGGTCTACATCGGCCTCGTGGACCGGCTCAACTCCTTCAGCAGAGAGATTGTTACCTCCACACAGGAGCTGTGTGAGCTGCTGCTGTCCAACTACATTGAGACACTCAAAGAGACCTGCAAAAATGGTGAGTGCAGTCACCATCTGGTTGGCAGAGGCAAATTGCCATAGTGGCTGGCGACAAGCCTCTGCAAGTCTCTGCTCACCCATTAGTGGCAAAAAGATAACGGCCCGAGCATGCAGTTGCGGTTCAGGCACACAAAGAAATTCCTCACCCTAGTCACAGAGAAACATAGAAAGTAGAGAGGAAGTGATGGTGTGTTAGGAGGAAGAACAACACTTCAGCTTTGTGCCCCAGATGGAAAGAGAATCTCCGTAGACTCTCTACCTGGGTGTGTTTAAACTTGTCTACAGACCTGAGGTATCCTTCAGGCAGTGTGGCATAGGTGTAGAGCCCTTGTTACAACTGGAGTAGAGTAGACTGGTAGACTGGTAGACTTGTAGACTGGTAGACTGGTAGACTTGTAGACTGGTAGACTGGTAGACTGGAGTAGACTGGAGTAGACTGGAGAAGACTGGAGTAGACTGGAGAAGACTGGTAGACTGGTAGACTGGTAGACTGGAGTAGACTGGTAGACTGGAGTAGGCTGGAGTAGACTGGAGAAGACTGGAGTAGACTGGAGAAGACTGGTAGACTGGTAGACTGGAGTAGACTGGTAGACTGGAGTAGGCTGGAGCAGACTGAAGTATACTGGAGTAGACTGGTAGACTGGCGTAGACTGGTAGACTGGAGTAGACTAGTAGACTGGAGTAGACTGGAGTAGACTGGAGTAGACTGGTAGACTGGAGTAGACTGGAGTAGACTGGTAGACTGGAGTAGACTGGAGTAGAGTAGACTGGTAGACTGGTAGACTTGTAGACTGGTAGACTGGCAGACTGGTAGACTGGTAGACTGGAGTAGACTGGTAGACTGGAGTAAACTGGAGTAGACTGGAGAAGACTGGAGTAGACTGGTAGACTGGAGTAGACTGGAGTAGACTGGAGAAGACTGATAGACTGGAGTAGACTGGAGTAGACTGGAGTATACTGGTAGACTGGAGTAGACTGGTAGACTGGAGTAGACTGGAGCCACTTTAAACAATGCTACCTTATAAATGTTACTTACCCTATATTATTCATCTCATATGCATACGTATATACTGTACTCTATATCATCGACTGCATCCTTATGTAATACATGTATCACTAGCCACTTTAACTATGCCACTTTGTTTACATACTCATCTCATATGTATATACTGTACTCGATACCATCTACTGTATCTTGCCTATGCTGCTCTGTACCATCACTCATTCATATATCCTTATGTACATATTCTTTATCCCCTTACACTGTGTATAAGACAGTAGTTTTGGAATTGTTAGTTAGATTACTTGTTGGTTATTACTGCATTGTCGGAACTAGAAGCACAAGCATTTCGCTACACTCGCATTAACATCTGCTAACCATGTGTATGTGACAAATAAAATTTGATTTGATTTGATTTGATTTGAGTAGACTTGTAGACTGGAGTAGACTGGAGTAGACTGGAGTAGACTGGTAGACTGGAGTAGACTGGAGTAGAGTAGACTGGTAGACTGGTAGACTTGTAGACTGGAGTAGACTGGTAGACTGGTAGACTGGAGTATACTGGAGTAGACTGGTAGACTGGAATAGACTGGTAGACTGCAGTAGACTGGAGTAGACTGGTAGACTGGAGTAGACTGGAGTAGAGTAGACTGGTAGACTTGTAGACTGGTAGACTGGCAGACTGGAGTAGACTGGTAGACTGGAGTAGACTGGTAGACTGGAGTAGACTGGAGTAGACTGGTAGACTGGAGTATACTGGAGTAGACTGGTAGACTGGAATAGACTGGTAGACTGCAGTAGACTGGAGTAGACTGGTAGACTGGTAGACTGGAGAAGACTGGAGTAGACTGGTATACTGGAGTAGACTGGTAGACTGGAGTAGACTGGAGTAGACTGGTAGACTGGAGGATACTGGAGTAGACTGGTAGACTGGAATAGACTGGTAGACTGCAGTAGACTGGAGTAGACTGGTAGACTGGAGTAGACTGGTAGACTGGTAGACTGGAGAAGACTGGAGTAGACTGGTATACTGGAGTAGACTGGAGTAGACTGGAGTAGACTGGTAAACTGGATTAGACTGGTAGACTGGAGAAGACTGGAGTAGACTGGTAGACTGGAGTAGACTGGTAGCCTGGAGTAGACTGGAGAAGACTGGAGAAGACTGGTAGACTGGAGTAGACTGGTAGACTGGAGTAGACTGGTAGACTGGAGTAGACTGGTAGACTGGAGAAGACTGGTAGACTGGAGTAGACTGGTAGACTGGAGAAGACTGGTAGACTGGAGTAGACTGGTAGACTGGAGAAGACTGGTAGACTGGAGTAGGCTGGAGTAGACTGGTAGACTGGAGTAGACTGGAGTAGACTGGAGTAGACTGGTAGACTGGAGAAGACTGGAGTAGACTGGAGTAGACTGGTAGACTGGAGAAGACTGGTAGACTGGAGTAGGCTGGAGTAGACTGGTAGACTGGAGTAGACTGGAGTAAACTGGAGTAGACTGGTAGACTGGAGAAGACTGGAGTAGACTGGAGTAGACTGGTAGACTGGAGAAGACTGGAGTAGACTGGAGTAGACTGGTAGACTGGAGAAGACTGGTAGACTGGAGTAGGCTGGAGTAGACTGGTAGACTGGACAAGACTGGAGTAGACTGGAGTAGACTGGTAGACTGGAGAAGACTGGTAGACTGGAGTAGGCTGGAGTAGACTGGTAGACTGGAGTAGACTGGAGTAGACTGGAGTAGACTGGTAGACTGGAGAAGACTTGAGAAGACTTGAGAAGACTGGTAGACTGGAGTAGACTGGTAGACTGGATTAGACTGGTAGACTGGTAGACTGGAGTAGACTGGTAGACTGGTCCCATCACACTTAGAGTACTGTCCAGTTATGTGGTCAATCCCTGGTCCTATCACACTTAGAGTACTGTCCAGTTATATGGTCAATCCCTGGTCCTATCACACCTAGAGTACTGTCCCTGGTCCTATCACACTTAGAGTACTGTCCAGTTATATGGTCAATCCCTGGTCCTATCACACTTAGAGTACTGTCCCTGGTCCTATCACACTTAGAGTAGTGTCCAGTTATATGGTCAATCCCTGGTTCTATCACACTGAGAGTACTGTCCCTGGTTCCATCACACTTAGAGTATTGTCCCTGGTTCCATCACACTTAGAGTACTGTCCCTGGTTCCATCACACTTAGAGTACTGTCCCTGGTTCCATCACACTTAGAGTACTGTCCCTGGTCCTATCACACTTAGAGTACTGTCCCTGGTTCCATCACACTTAGAGTACTGTCCCTGGTTCCATCACACTTAGAGTACTGTCCCTGGTCCTATCACACTTAGAGTACTGTCCCTGGTTCCATCACACTTAGAGTACTGTCCAGTTGCTCTAACCATATGAATATTATCCAAATGCATCAACATTTCTCATGGCTTCACGTTGAAAACAAATTACTATTCAGTCTTCTGATTTTCTTTAGGAATGTCATATTTAAAAACATTTAAAAACACAGTATTTGTCAGGCCAGTTAGTACATAGTAGCAACACGCATAACCACCGAACCAGACAGGTAAATTCAGGGCATCTAAGAAAACCCAAGCCAAGGACAAATCGTCTTAAACATACAGTTTTATATAGAGCCATAGCTGAATGGAACTCTTTACCAATCCATATTTCTCAGCTGAATGGAACTCTTTACCAATCCATATTTCTCAGACAACAAGTAAATCCACCTTCGAGAAAAAAATCTAAGAACATCTAATGTGACAGACCATATGACTGGACAGGAAATAGAAAGAGTACATCTAATGTGATAGACCATATGACTGGACAGGAAGTAGAACATCTAATGTGATAGACCATATGACTGGACAGGAAGTAGAACATCTAATGTGACAGACCATATGACTGGACAGGAAGTAGAACATCTAATGTGACAGACCATATGACTGGACAGGAAGTAGAACATCTAATGTGATAGACCATATGACTGGACAGGAAATTGAAAGTACATCTAATGTGACAGACCATATGACTGGACAGGAAATTGAAAGTACATCTAATGTGATAGACCATATGACTGGACAGGAAATTGAAAGTACATCTAATGTGATAGACCTTATGACCGGACAGGAAATAGAAAGCAACAACTGAATGTGTTTCCTGTCAGGGATTGTAACTCTCTGTATTGTCTACTTGTTAAATGTTTGTAAAGTCTTCATTTGTAATTGTTTGTAATGTCTTACTAATTGGGTTGGACCCCAGGAAGATTAGCAAACGTTACGGCGTTGGCTAATGGGGATACTAATTAAATTCACAAAAGTGTCCATGCAAAAAGAAATGACTACATTCAAATGAAAACTTCATGCTTGTGAGTTAAAAAGTGAAGTAGGTCCAATGTGATTATTTCTGACCATAAAACATGTTATATTTCTCTCTCCTCTCCAGACATGATGGGGATTAAAACCACAGTCCATGAAATAATCGCAGCCAAACAGAACATGGACGTTCCAGACCCAAAGACGCGGGAGGACTTTCTAAAGTGTAAGTCTCTTCTATCATATTGAGGTCATCCATACACAAACAAAAACAAGGCTTCAAATCACTTGAATGATATTACAGGAGTCCTTCAAGTTTATCATAACATTACAGTAATACTTCAAGTAGTTATCATAATATTACAGTAATACTTCAAGTAGTTATCATAATATTACAGTAATACTTCAAGTAGTTATCATAACATTACAGTAATACTTCAAGTAGTTATCATAATATTACAGTAATACTTCAAGTAGTTATCATAATATTACAGCAATACTTCAAGTAGTTATCACAATATTACAGTAATACTTCAAGTAGTTATCACAATATTACAGTAATACTTCAAGTAGTTATCATAATATTACAGTAATACCTCAAGTAGTTATCATAATATTACAGTAATACTTCAAGTAGTTATCATAATATTACAGTAATACTTCAAGTAGTTATCATAATATTACAGTAATACTTGAAGTAGTTATCACAATATTACAGTAATACTTCAAGTAGTTATCATAATATTACAGTAATACTTCAAGTAGTTATCATAATATTACAGTAATACTTCAAGTAGTTATCACAATATTACAGTAATACTTCAAGTAGTTATCATAATATTACAGTAATACTTCAAGTAGTTATCACAATATTACAGTAATACTTCAAGTAGTTATCATAATATTACAGTAATACTTCAAGTAGTTATCATAATATTACAGTAATACTTCAAGTAGTTATCATAATATTACAGTAATACTTCAAGTAGTTATCATAATATTACAGTAATACTTCAAGTAGTTATCATAATATTACAGTAATACTTCAAGTAGTTATCATAATATTACAGTAATACTTCAAGTAGTTATCACAATATTACAGTAATACTTCAAGTAGTTATCATAATATTCTGTAGAAATATTCAAATCTTTGTATGACGTAATTTGTAGTTTGAATCTGTAAAGTTGTCCTTGCCTAAGTTATTGATTCTGTTTTACTTTTATAATTTCTGTTATGTTATTCTCTCTCACGCTGTGCAGATGCCAATCCTGTGAGTTTTGATGCAGACACGGCCCATAAATTCCTGCGTCTGACTGAGGAAAACAGAAAGGTGACCAACACCACACCCTGGCAACACCCGTACCTCGACGTCCCTGAACGTTTTGAGAGCTGGCGACAGGTACTGGCCACAGAGAGCTTCTATGTCGGCCGACACTACTTCGAGGTGGACGTGAGCGGCGAGGGCACGTACGTCGGACTCACCTACAAGAGCATCGACCGCAAGGGTCCTGAAAGTAACAGCTGCATCACCGGCAATGACTTCTCATGGTGCCTCCAATGGAATGGGCGTAGCTTCTCTGCCTGGCACGGTGATGTGGAGACGCCTCTAAGCGTGGACAAGTTCACACGCATTGGGGTCTATGTGGACTATAGCCGTGGATTACTGGCTTTCTACGGGGTGGATGACGTCGTCGGCATGACCCTCATCCACAAATACAAGGCTGAGTTTCTGGAGCCCCTCTACCCAGCCTTCTGGCTGTCGAAGAAGGAGAACGTGGTAGTGCTTGTTGAACCTGGAGAGCCGCTGACACTGAAAAGCCCCTCTCCCCCTAAAATACCCCTTAAGACTGACGTAGCACCCCGAAGCCGTTTCACAGTAACTCTTGTTGTTGAACAATGATCAATTCGTCGGTAGTAGTAATTTTCTCCGTCGAGCCTGAAAAAGATTCAGAATGCAGGAAACAATGGAAAAAGAAACCAAAATCATTATCAGGTGACAAGAAACCTCACGAGATCTGTATATTATGTTCTAAATGAAAGTTGAATATTTATAATATATTTGTTCCTGTTCTTGTTGTGTTGCGTGACTAGTCTTGGTATAACGTCAGTGGTTAGGTTACATCTAATGTGATGGGTCACTTTCTATTCATATTGTGTGTTTAAATCTGACGCAGAACAGTTTTGATACTGTGACTATTTGAATGGGGGACTTCTTTGGGAAATGTTGGGACTGCTGTTACTGTTTACTACAAACTGTGACTTTGGAATGTACTGTATTTGAGAGATGCCACAGTAAATTAAATTAAATTGTATTTGTCAACTGCTTGGTATGTGTTACATGCGTCGTAAAAGTGTATTTGTCACATGCTCTGCAGACTAACAGGGACGTGCTTACTTTACAGGTAATTTCCCAACAACGGAGAGTTAAACAAATACATACAACATTTAAGTGGTAACACAAGGAATAAATACACAGTGAATAATGAACTACAATAACGAGTAAAAAATAACATGGCTATATTCAGGGTGTACCAGTACCGAGTTTAATAATATGAAATTCATTTCTCATACACACACACACACACACACACACACACACACACACACACACACACACACACACACACACACACACACACACACACACACACACACACACACACAGTTCATTGATAATTGTTTGCCAAAAGATATACACTATTAATTAAGAAGAAAATCGAGCAAGATAAGTTAAATGCATAGCTGAAAGCATAGGGGGTAGGAGATAATTGAGGCAGTTATGTATAGTGCCTTAGGAAAATATTCACACCCATCTGAGTTTTGCTGTTATGCTACAGCCTTATTAAAAAAAATATATATATATATATATATATCATCAATCTACACACAATACCCCATAATGACAAAGCGAAAACAAGTTTTTTAGAAATGTTAGCCGATGTATTCAAAATAACAAAAACAAAAATAATAAATACCTTATTTACATAAGTATTCAGACCCTTTGTCATGAGATGCTTAGCTATGGGAGAAATTGACCTCAGGTGCATCTTGTTTCCATTGATCATCCTTGAGATATTTCAACAACTTGGAGTCCACTTGTGGTAAATTAAATTGATTGGACATGATTTGGAAAAGTACACAGCTGTCTATATAAGGTCCCACAGTTGTCAGTGCATGTCATAGCAAAAACCAAGCCATGAGGACGAAGGAATTGTCCGTAAAGCTCCGACACAGGATTGTGTCGAGGAACAGATCTGGGGAAGGGTACCAACACATGTATGCAGCATTGAAGGTCCCCAAAAACACAGTGGTCTCCATCATTCTAAAATGGAAGAAGTTTGGAACCACCAAGACTCTTCCTAGAGCTGACCACCCGGCCAAACTGAGCAATCAAGGGAGAAGGGCCTTGGTCAGGGAAGTGACCAATAACCTGATGGTCACTCTGACAGAGCTATAAAGTGCCTCTGTGGAGATGAGAGAACCTTCCAGAAGGACAACCATCTCTGCAGCACTCCACCAATCAGGCCTTTATGGTAGAGTCGTGAGACAGAAGCCACTCCTCATAAAAGGCACATGACAGCCTGCTTGGAGTTTGTCAAAAGGCACCTAAAGACTCTCAAACCATGAGAAACAAGATTTTCTTGTCCGATGAATCCAAGATTGAACTCTTTGGCCTTAATGTCAGGTGTCATGTCTGGAGGAAACCTGGCACCATCCCTACGGTGAAGCATGGTGGTGGCAGCATCATGCTGTGGGGTTGTTTTTCAGCGGCAGGGACTGGGAGACTAGTCAGGATAGAGGCAAAGATGAAGAGAGCAAAGTAAAGAGAGAACCTTGTATGAAAACTTGCTCCAGAGCGCTTAGGACCTCAGACTGGGGTGAAGGTTAACCTTCCAACAGGACAACAACCCTAAGCAACAACCCTATAGCTGTGCAGCAACGCTCCCCATCCAAGCTGACAGAGCTTGAGAGGATCTGCAGAGACGAATGGGAGAAACTCCACAAATACAGATGTACCAACCTTGTAGCGTCATAGCCAAGAAGACTCGAGGCTGTAATCACTGCCAAAGGTGCATCAACAAAGTACTGAGTAAAGGGGCTGAATACTTATGTACATTTGATATTTCAGTTCATTATGGGGTATTTTGGGGTATTTTGTCTGGACTGATGAGGGGGGAAACATTTCCATCAACTTTAGAATAAGGCTGTAACGTAACCAAAGGTCAAGGTGTTTGAATACTTTCAGAAGGCAAAGTACAAGCTCAAACACACATGCTGATATGATATCAGTGGCGATCCGTCACTCAGGGCAGGTGGGGCAGATTAGTGGCGATCCGTCACTCAGGGCAGGTGGGCCAGATTAGTGGCGATCTGTCACTCAGGGCAGGTGGGCCAGATCCCCACCTGTTTTGAGCTACACCTGTTTAGCTAAACAAATGTTTTTTTTAACATGTTTTGCATGTTATTTTAGGATTAAAACGAGTCACATATCAGATGGCAAACAATATATATATATATATAACAAAATCATTGAGTTAATAAAGCCTCATACAAACATGGTCTCTTTTTTTGCTTTCTTGAGTAAGGCAGCTCCAAAAGGCAGGTGTTGCAGTCTAGCTCAGTGTTTTCTGGGGTGGTGGGGCAGCAAGCGGAAAGTATGGAGCGTAGGGGTTGTTAATGTTCACTAGCTTCGCCGTGATTGACAAAATGTGGAAAAAGTCAAGGGGTCTGAATATACTTTCTGAAGGCAATGTATAGGTAGGGGTAAAGGTAAGGGTAATGTATAGGGAATGGTAAAGGTAAGGGTAAAGGTAAGGGTAATGTACAGGTAAGGGTAAAGGTAAGGGTAATGGTAAGGGTAATGTATAGGTAAGGGTAAAGGTAAGGGTAATGTACAGGTAAGGGTAAAGGTAAGGGTAATGTAGGGGTAAAGGTAAGGGTAATGTAGGGGTAAGGGTAAAGGTAAGGGTAATGTAGAGGTAACGGTAAGGGTAATGTATAGGTAAGGGTAAATGCAAGGGTAATGTTTGGGTAAGGGTAAAGGTAAGGGTAAATGTAAGGGTAATGTATAGGTAAGGGTAATGTATAGGTAAGGGTAATGTATAGGTAAGGGTAAAGGTAAGGGTAAAGTGTAGGTAGGGGTAAAGTGACTTGGCAACATGATAGATAATAGACAGTAGCAGTAGTGTATGTGGTGAGTGTGAAAGTGAGTGAGTGAGTGTGTGTGTGTGCGTGCGTGCGTGTGTGTGTGTGTCCGTGTGCGTGTGTATGTCCGTGTGCGTGTGCGTGTGTGTGTGTGTGTGTGTGTGTGTGTGTGTGTGTGTGTGTGTGTGTGTGTGTGTGTGTGTGTGTGTGTGTGTGTGCATTGTGGTTTCAGTGTAAAAATAGTTTAGATATCAAAACTGTGAAATAACACATATGGAATCATGTAGTAACCGAAAAAGTGCTAAACAAATCAAAATAGATGTTATATTTGAGATTCTTCAAAGTAAACACCTTTTGCCTTGATGACAGCTTTGCACACTCTTGATGTGGACACCGAGGAACTTGAAGCTTTCGAGAACCCGCTCCACTAAAAGGTGTGTCTTCATTTTCACAGCGACTGATTGCTTCCATTCACATAAAGGTCAATAAAGAGGATCTCTGGATCAGTGTACACTAGTTTGACAGGTTCCTAATGTGTGATTATTGGAATTCCAAAATGAATAGCAGTTTGTTCCCTCCCCCACTATTCTATATGGATCCTAATATCTACAATAGAACAGTGAAGAGCCAGGATGTTGCATTAAATATGAAAGTAGTTTGTTATCCATATACAGCAAGCAGGGATATTACAATGTCAATCCTGCTTTTAAAATCATATTCATTCATTACGAATAATTTATAGCAATAGAATATGGTAAGAAAGACCAGTGAAATGTCCTACATTTGGCATCCAGGAGAAAGGAAATCTAGACTTTGGGGTTCTTCGGGCGTGGCCACCTGACATATGCACTAACCTAGGTAGAAGATACCCTTCTCTCCAACAGAAGCTTCACAGGCAGCGGCGATCAGCTTCAGCACGCAATCACTGTTTCTGGAGAGGTAATATTGATGGTTTCTCGAAAGGTCAAGGTGTTTGAATACTTTCAGAAGGCAAAGTACAAGCTCAAACACACATGCTGATATGATATCAGTGGCGATCCGTCACTCAGGGCAGGTGGGGCAGATTAGTGGCGATCCGTCACTCAGGGCAGGTGGGGCAGATTAGTGGCGATCCGTCACTCAGGGCAGGTGGGCCAGATCCCCACCTGTTTTGAGCTACACCTGTTTAGCTAAACAAATGTTTTTTTTAACATGTTTTGCATGTTATTTTAGGATTAAAACGAGTCACATATCAGATGGCAAACAATATATATATATATATATAACAAAATCATTGAGTTAATAAAGCCTCATACAAACATGGTCTCTTTTTTTGCTTTCTTGAGTAAGGCAGCTCCAAAAGGCAGGTGTTTCAGTCTAGCTCAGTGTTTTCTGGGGTGGTGGGGCAGCAAGCGGAAAGTATGGAGCGTAGGGGTTGTTAATGTTCACTAGCTTCGCCGTGATTGACAAAATGTGGAAAAAGTCAAGGGGTCTGAATATACTTTCTGAAGGCAATGTATAGGTAGGGGTAAAGGTACGGGTAATGTATAGGGAATGGTAAAGGTAAGGGTAATGTAGGGGTAAAGGTAAGGGTAATGTATAGGTAAGGGCAAAGGTAAGGGTAATGTATAGGTAAGGGTAAAGGTAAGGGTAATGTAGGGGTAAAGGTAAGGGTAATGTATAGGTAAGGGTAAAGGTAAGGGTAATGTATAGGTAAGGGTAAAGGTAAGGGTAATGTACAGGTAATGGTAAAGGTAAGGGTAATGCAGGGGTAAAGGTAAGGGTAGTGTATAGGTAAGGGTAAATGTAAGGGTAATGTTTGGGTAAGGGTAAAGGTAAGGGTAATGTATATGTAAGGGTAAATGTAAGGGTAATGTATATGTAAGGGTAATGTATATGTAAGGGTAAAGGTAAGGGTAATGTATAGGTATGGGTAAAGGTAAGGGTAATATATAGGTAAGGGTAAAGGTAAGGGTAATATATAGGTAAGGGTAAAGGTAAGGGTAATGTATGGGTAAGGGTAAAGGTAAGGGTAATGTATAGGTAAGGGTAAAGGTAAGGGTAATGTATAGGTAGGGGTAAAGGTAAGGGTCAATTATAGGTAAGGGTAAAGGTAAGGCTAATGTATAGGTAAGGGTAAAGTATAGGTAAGGGTAATGTATAGATGGGGGTAAAGGTAAGGGTAATGTATAGATGGGGGTAAATGTAAGGGTAATGTATAGGTAAGGGTAAAGGTAAGGGTCAATTATAGGTAAGAGTAAAGGTAAGGCTAATGTATAGGTAAGGGTAAAGTATAGGTAAGGGTAATGTATAGGTACGGGTAAAGTATAGGTAAGGGTAATGTATAGGTGGGGGTAAAGGTAAGGGTAATGTATATGTAAGGGTAAAGTAAAGGTAAGGGTAAAGGTAAGGGTAATGTTGTCACGAACCCCGCTTCCTGAGTCTGTGTTTGCCTGTGTTTCTGTCCTGGAGTGTGTTTCCGGTGTCCTGGAACGCACCCTGTCTGGTTGCCGGGCAGATTAGCTTGTTGGGAGATCGATGTTCACCCGCACCTGTATCCCATCAGTAATCTGCACACCTGTCCTGATCATCACCTCTCCCCTTCAAAAGCTCTGACCTGACATCCATTCCCTGCCGGATCGTTAGCCATGAACAGTATGTTGTGCCATAGTATCAGCCTCAAGTTGGATAGAATTTGTTTTGTTGTTTTGTACGTCTTGCTTGCCTTCAACTTACCTCCGTTTGTTCTGTCTTCAGTTACTCACCCGGATCATTTACCCCATTCCCGCCTGGTCATCGGAGGATTCCGCTTCCCCATTGGCTCCACCTATTTACTCCCATCAACTCACCACCGCTGCCCGCTACGCCACCTGGATGTATCTACCCACTCACATTCACTTGTAAATAAATACTCACCTTCTTCCTACTCTCCTTGTCCTGGTCTGCTTCTGGGTTCGATTTTGAAGAAACGTGACAAATGTATAGGTAAGGGTAAAGTATAGGTAAGGGTAAATGTAAGGGTAATGTATAGGTAAATGTAAGGGTAATGTATAGGTAAAGGTAAGGGTAATGTATAGGTAAGGGTAAAGGTAAGGGTAATGTATAGGTAAGGGTAATGTATAGGTATGGGTAATGTATAGGTAAGGGTAATGTATAGGTAAGGGTAAAGGTAAGGGTAAAGTGTAGGTAGGGGTAAAGTGACTTGGCAACATGATAGATAATAGACAGTAGCAGTAGTGTATGTGGTGAGTGTGAAAGTGAGTGAGTGTGTGTGTGTGCGTGTGTGTGTGTGTGCGTGTGTATGTGCGTGTGCGTGTGTGTGTGCGTGTGCGTGTGCGTGTGTGTGTGTGTGTGTGTGTGTGTGTGTGTGTGTGCATTGTGGTTTCAGTGTAAAAATAGTTTAGATATCAAAACTGTGAAATAACACATATGGAATCATGTAGTAACCGAAAAAGTGCAAAACAAATCAAAATAGATGTTATATTTGAGATTCTTCAAAGTAAACACCTTTTGCCTTGATGACAGCTTTGCACACTCTTGATGTGGACACCGAGGAACTTGAAGCTTTCGAGAACCCGCTCCACTAAAAGGTGTGTCTTCATTTTCACAGCGACTGATTGCTTCCATTCACATAAAGGTCAATAAAGAGGATCTCTGGATCAGTGTACACTAGTTTGACAGGTTCCTAATGTGTGATTATTGGAATTCCAAAATGAATAGCAGTTTGTTCCCTCCCCCACTATTCTATATGGATCCTAATATCTACAATAGAACAGTGAAGAGCCAGGATGTTGCATTAAATATGAAAGTAGTTTGTTATCCATATACAGCAAGCAGGGATATTACAATGTCAATCCTGCTTTTAAAATCATATTCATTCATTACGAATAATTTATAGCAATAGAATATGGTAAGAAAGACCAGTGAAATGTCCTACATTTGGCATCCAGGAGAAAGGAAATCTAGACTTTGGGGTTCTTCGGGCGTGGCCACCTGACATATGCACTAACCTAGGTAGAAGATGCCCTTCTCTCCAACAGAAGCTTCACAGGCAGCGGCGATCAGCTTCAGCACGCAATCACTGTTTCTGGAGAGGTAATATTGATGGTTTCTCGAAACTCATGGCTTCTACGTTTGTGGCTAGATAGAGTACAGCACTTTAGCTAAGCTTTTTTGAACCTTAACCTAATTCTCCTAACCTGCTAAATAAATTATCTTAACCTGCTACTTTAATTCTCCTAACCTGCTATGTTAATGATCCTAACTTGCTACTTCCATTATCCTAACCTGCTACGTGTCACGTTCTGACCTTAGTTCTGTTGTTATGTCTTTGTTTTAGTATGGTCAGGGCGTGAGTTGGGTGGGTAGTCTATGTTCTTTTTTCTATGATTTGGTATTTCTGTGTTTGGCCTGGTATGGTTCTCAATCAGAGGCAGCTGTCAATCGTTGTCCCTGATTGAGAACCATACTTAGGCAGCCTGTTCTCACCCTTGAGTTGTGGGTGATTACTTTCTGTTTAGTGTGTTTTGCACCTGACGGAGCTGTTTCGGTTGTGCTTTTTGTTTCTTTGTTTGATAGTGTTCAGTTTAAATAAATAACATGAACAAGTATCACGCTGCGTTTTGGTCCTCACCTTCTTCCAACGGCGACCATTACACTACGTTAATTCTCCTAACCTGCTACGTTAATTCTCCTAACCTGCTGGGTTAGTTCTCCTAACCTGCTGGGTTAGTTCTCCTGGGTTAGTTCTCCTAACCTGCTGGGTTAATTCTCCTAACCTGCTGCGTTAGTTCTCCTAACCTGCTACGTTAATTCTCCTAACCTGCTGCGTTAATTATCCTAATCTGCTACGTTAATTCTCCATCTAGCCACAGCAGCCTTGTGGAGGGCGTTCTGTCCCTGGTTATCCTGAGTGTCCACACCGATGGAGATCTGTATGGAGTACAGCTACAGACAGAAGTGACTTTACATAGCAGGTTAGGAGAACTAACCCAGCAGGTTAGGAGAACTAACGCAGCAGGTTAGGAGAACTAACGCAGCAGGTTAGGAGAACTAACCCAGCAGGTTAGGAGAACTAACCCAGCAGGTTAGTAGAACTAATCCAGCAGGTTAGTAGAACTAATCCAGCAGGTTAGTAGAACTAATCCAGCAGGTTAGGAGAACTAACCCAGCAGGTTAGTAGAACTAACCCAGCAGGTTAGGAGAACTAATGCAGCAGGTTAGGAGAACTAACCCAGCAGGTTAGGAGAACTAACCCAGCAGGTTAGGAGAACTAATGCAGCAGGTTAGGAGAACTAACGCAGCAGGTTAGGAGAACTAACCCAGTAGGTTAGGAGAACTAACCCAGCAGGTTATGAGAACTAACCCAGGAGAACTAACCCAGCAGGTTAGGAGAACTAATGCAGCAGGTTAGGAGAACTAACCCAGCAGGTTAGGAGAACTAACCCAGCAGGTTAGGATAACTAACCCAGCAGGTTAGGAGAACTAACCCAGCAGGTTAGGAGAACTAACGCAGCAGGCTAGGAGAACTAACGCAGCAGGCTAGGAGAACTAACCCAGCAGGTTAGGAGAACTAACCCAGCAGGTTAGGAGAACTAACCCAGCAGGTTAGGAGAAGTAACCCAGCAGGTTAGGAGAACTAACCCAGCAGGTTAGGAGAACTAACCCAGCAGGATAGGAGAACTAATCCAGCAGGTTAGGAGAACTAATACAGCAGGTTAGGAGAACTAACCCAGCAGGTTAGGAGAACTAACGCAGCAGGTTAGGAGAACTAACCCAGCAGGTTAGGAGAACTAACCCAGTAGGTTAGGAGAACTAACCCAGCAGGTTATGAGAACTAACCCAGGAGAACTAACCCAGCAGGTTAGGAGAACTAATGCAGCAGGTTAGGAGAACTAACCCAGCAGGTTAGGAGAACTAACCCAGCAGGTTAGGAGAACTAACCCAGCAGGTTAGGAGAACTAACGCAGCAGGTTAGGAGAAGTAACCCAGCAGGTTAGGAGAACTAACCCAGCAGGTTAGGAGAACTAACGCAGCAGGTTAGGAGAAGTAACCCAGCAGGTTAGGAGAACTAACCCAGCAGATTAGGAGAACTAACCCAGCAGGTTAGGAGAACTAACCCAGCAGGTTAGGAGAACTAACGCAGCAGGTTAGGAGAACTAACCCAGCAGGTTAGGAGAACTAACCCAGCAGGCTAAGAGAACTAACCCAGCAGGTTAGGAGAACTAACCCAGCAGGTTAGGAGAACTAACCCAGCAGGTTAGGAGAACTAACCCAGCAGGTTAGGAGAAGTAACCCAGCAGGTTAGGAGAAGTAACCCAGCAGGTTAGGAGAACTAACCCAGCAGGTTAGGATAACTAACGCAGCAGGCTAGGAGAACTAACGCAGCAGGCTAGGAGAACTAACCCAGCAGGTTAGGAGAACTAACCCAGCAGGTTAGGAGAACTAACCCAGCAGGTTAGGAGAAGTAACCCAGCAGGTTAGGAGAACTAACCCAGCAGGTTAGGAGAACTAATCCAGCAGGTTAGGAGAACTAATACAGCAGGTTAGGAGAACTAACCCAGCAGGTTAGGAGAACTAACCCAGCAGGTTAGGAGAACTAACGCAGCAGGTTAGGAGAACTAACGCAGCAGGTTAGGAGAACTAACCCAGCAGGTTAGGAGAACTAACCCAGCAGGTTAGGAGAACTAACGCAGCAGGCTAGGAGAACTAACGCAGCAGGCTAGGAGAACTAACGCAGCAGGCTAGGAGAACTAACCCAGCAGGTTAGGAGAACTAACGCAGCAGGTTAGGAGAACTAACCCAGCAGGTTAGGAGAACTAACGCAGCAGGTTAGGAGAACTAACCCAGCAGGTTAGGAGAACTAACGCAGCAGGTTAGGAGAACTAACCCAGCAGGTTAGGAGAACTAACGGAACAGGTTAGGAGAACTAACGGAACAGGTTAAGAAAACTGAGAAAGGTGGAAGGAGGGTGAGTCTGTTTGGGCTAGCTACTATGTCAACTTCTTCTCATGCATTCTCATGCCAAACATGGAATGTCTGGCTTCACGATGACAGCAATCGAGTTGGGGTGAAAAGATCTGGGACCAGGTTGGAGGCAGGGGTGGTAGGAAGAAGACAGAGAGAGGGTGCATCTCAATAGACTGAGACACTAAGACATTGGAGAGGACGGGCTTGTGGTAATGACTGGAGGGGAGTTAGTGGAATGGTATCAAACCCTGTAAATCAAACATATGGTGTCCAGGTGTTTGATGCCATTCCTTTTGCTCCGTTCCGGTCATTATTATGAGCCGTTCTCCACTCAGCAACCTCCTGTGCCCTCAATAGATTCACTTTTACAGCTGACGTTACTTCCACACACCAGAGGAGAAATATTTATTTAATTAGTAGCTTTTTTGTTACTTCTTCTTCTTCTTTGGTATTATGGCGTTCTCACATTTTGCTTGTGCATGCCGCCACCTACTGTGCGGTAGTGTGTGGTCGATCACGTTACATTTTGGGATACACAAATAAAAAAGGAAATTGGAAAATAAAAAAAACCTCCACCAACTAATATCAATATACCACTATTACATACCACCAACTAACATCTATATACCACTATTACATACCACCATCTCTATACCACTATTACATACCACCAACTAACATCTATATACCACTATTACATACCACCATCTCTATACCACTAGTACATACCACCATCTCTATACCACTATTACATACCACCATCTCTATACCACTATTACATACCACCATCTCTATACCACTAGTACATACCACCATCTCTATACCACTACTACATACCACCAACTAACATCTATATACCACTATTACATACCACCATCTCTATACCACTATTACATACCACCAACTAACATCTATATACCACTATTACATACCACCATCTCTATACCACTATTACATACCACCATCTATATACCACTATTACATACCACCATCTATATACCACTATTACATACCACCATCTCTATACCACTATTACATACCACCATCTCTATTCCACTATTACATACCACCATCTATATACCACTATTACATACCACCATCTATATACCACTATTACATACCACCATCTATATAAACCACTAATACATACCACCATCTCTATACCACTATTACATACCACCAACTAACATATATATACCATTATTACATACCACCATCTATATACCACTATTACATACCACCAACTAATATCTATATACCACTATTACATACCACCAACTAACATCTATATACCACTATTACATACCACCATCTATATACCACTATTACATACCACCAACTAACATCTATATACCACTATTACATACCACCATCTATATACCACTATTACATACCACCATCTCTATACCACTATTACATACCACCAACTAACATCTATATACCATTATTACATACTACCAACTAACATCTATATACCACTATTACATACCATTAACTAATATCTATATACCACTATTACATACCACCAACTAACATCGATATACCACTATTACATACCACCAACTAATATCTATATACCACTATTACATACCACCAACTAACATCTATATACCACTATTACATACCACCAACTAACATCTATATACCACTATTACATACCACCAACTAACATCTATATACCACTATTACATACCACCATCTATATACCACTATTACAAACCACTAACTAACATCTATATACCATTATTACATACTACCAACTAACATCTATATACCACTATTACATACCACCAACTAATATCTATATACCACTATTACATACCACTAACTAACATCTATATACCACTATTACATACCACCATCTATATACCACTATTACATACCACCAACTAATATCTATATACCACTATTACATACCACCAACTAACATCTATATACCACTATTACATACCATATCTATTGTTGAATGTGCAGTATAGAGTAAAATACCTGTTACTTTTTATTCTCGTTTTTTATTCTTAAACCTGTGTGTTTGCTTATGTTCTTCGCTAAATATGCATTTTGAATGTATAATTCCACTTACGTATATGTTTGTACAATTTGAAAAAAAATATACAAATTAAAGAAGCCCCAGTTCCCGATTAGGAATTCCGAGTTGCTTGACAGATAAACGATTATTCACTTGGAGCTCTTTTTATTTTTTGTCTTGAACGCCCCGAAGTCGGAAGTTATAAATTTCCGAGATCCCAGTTGTTTTGAACGTGGAAATAATCTTCATTGACTCTTGATTTGTCAGTGTCATACACTTTGACCTAGTGCGTAACCCGGAAGTGTAGTCCCGTCTGCAGTTTACACAATGATGAGACTGGTAAGTCGTCAGTTGTCTTTTTTTTTCATCATATCATTTAATGATTTGATCAAGTTTGGCTATTTGGTATGGTAAACATGTTACTAAAAAATCACATCGTAATATTGCATCGTCCTGGGACGTATGGAGAAAATATAACGTTACCTCTCATCCAGAGAAGATAGCTTGCATGCTAACATAATCGTTTAGCTAGAATTTGTTTACATGTTTGGTCTATTTAACAAACTGGTTATTTTATGACAATAGCCACCTAACAAATCACGAACACTAACAAATCAGTATCTAGCTAGTGAGGTTAGTGAAGTTGATAGCTAAGTGCCTATCACACACTGGACATGCAACAATCCAGGTATTGGCTGTCTAGCTAGCTAACGGTAGCTTTTTTTTAACGGGGATCACTGTTTTAGTATGCAATGGATGAAGTATGCAGATTATAGCATTTTCACATCACATGTTTGGAGTGATGAATGTCTTCTTTCATATGTCTCTAGGATGACAACGATGATGACGTCTCCCTGTTTGATGCCGAGGAGGATACAGGCAGAGGAAAGTCAAAGAAGACTAAAATCAAGTAAGTTGGTTCAGCCACAAGACGGTATAATGCAATGGCTCTCAGCCCTGAATAGAAGCGACAGATCAATTCAACCTACTGCATTGGCTGAGAAACGCACGAGACGTTCATGCTCTTACCATGTTTTCTAGGCATCCAGTGGCCTCCTTCTTCCACCTATTCTTCAGAATGAGTGCCATCCTGGTGTACCTGCTCTGTGAGCTCCTCAGCAGTAGCTTCATCGCCTGCATGGTCACCATCATCCTTTTCCTGTCAGCTGACTTCTGGACCGTTAAGGTAGACCCTGAACAGTTAATAATAATAATAATAGATCAGTAACAGCAATAGAACAGCAATATAAAATCAATAGAATATTGATTGAACATCAATTGAACATCAATAGAATATTGATTGAACATCAATTGAACATCAATAGAATATTGATTGAACATCAATTGAACATCAATAGAATATTGATTGAACATCAATTGAACATCAATAGAATATTGATTGAACATCAATAGAATATTGATTGAACATCAATAGAATATTGATTGAACATCAATAGAATATTGATTGAACATCAATAGAATATTGATAGAATATTGATTGAACATCAATAGAATATCAATAGAATATTGATTGAACAGCCATATACTTTCAATAGAATATTGAATGAACATCAATAGAATATGAATAGAATATTGATTGAACATCAATAGAATATCGATAGAATATTGATTGAACATCAATAGAATATCAATAGAATATTGATTGAACAGCCATATACTTTCAATAGAATATTGAATGAACATCAATAGAATATGAATAGAATATTGATTGAACATCAATAGAATATCGATAGAATATTGATTGAACATCAATAGAATATCAATAGAATATTGATTGAACAGCCATATACTTTCAATAGAATATTGAATGAACATCAATAGAATATGAATAGAATATTGATTGAACATCAATAGAATATCGATAGAATATTGATTGAACATCAATAGAATATGAATAGAATATTGATTGAACATCAATAGAATATGAATAGAATATTGATTGAACATCAATAGAATATGAATAGAACAAGTGTAAATATTTTCAAACCTCTTTTTTTCTTTTGCTTTAAGTAAGTAGCCTAATTATGTATTAACAGCAAATACTATATTTCAGAATATCACAGGCCGGTTGATGGTAGGCCTGAGGTGGTGGAACCAGGTGGATGACGATGGAAAAAGCCACTGGGTTTTTGAGTCCAGAAAGGTAGATCACACACACACATCCCACTTACTGACAGTAACTAACTACCCAACAAACTACTACCCTCTACTGAAATACCTTTAGGGTCAAACCTAGTTCCATAGAACCTTTATCGACTCTGGATTTTTATGTCATAGGGTGAAATCCTTTTGAATTCAATCACTTTTTTGTTGTTGTTGACAGCATTCCTTTTGATTTAAACAACACTTTCCGTACATGTTTGGTCCATGTTAGAAGCGGTTAGAATGAGTGACTTATTGGACCTGAATACCAAAACATTCAGGAGATAACAGGTGCTCAGTTGACCCATTTATGTTGACCCCAACATACCATGACACATCCATGTCTTCATCACTGGAAAAGATAAACAGTTTAGATTGATAATCATGTAAAAGCTGACAAACATTTTTTATCAAACTATATTTTATTATTTCTTGAAAAAAATGTTTTTTAATAAAAACATATATTTTTTTAAAACCTTTAACATCAATGATTTAAAAATGTGTGATTTTTTTTTTCTTCACATTCACATATGTTGTAATTTCGACTCTATTTCACAGCATCTGAGGTTTTTGTGGGGTGGCTGCCGTCTGTTGAGAAACAACATGCTCTTGAGTACAGGGTGGGTGTCATTTCAATCATAGATATAGAATTTGTAGAATGGACCTATCCCTCCAGACGACTGCAATTTAGCTGGTACACCATTGAAATTGAATAGAAATGTTAACTTCTAATTACTACCACAAAGATCACTGCCAGTCCATCCACTGTCGAATGTGAACTTAAATTGTCATGTCTATTCTATTTTCTGTAGTTCTATGATTTCAATAGGTTTCCTATGGAGTATTGAGAGTATAATATAAAATAAGATATTCCCACTGAAGTCAACATTCTCTGATGTGTGGACCGTCAACATTCTCTGATGTGTGGACCTCCAACTATCTTTGTGGTACCATTTGAAAGTTGACATTTTCAATTTATTCCCATTTTTGTACATTTACCAACCAAAACATGACACCACACTGCATTCCATAGCATGTTGTGTCTCAACCGATGGCGGGCACAACACAAAAACTTTAGATTAGGGATGGGGAACTTTCATCGGGGTGGGGGCCTCATTAGTCTGCAGAGGCATACCCATACCCACACATGTTCTTGAATCTCCCCCTTGACAGTGGAGAGAGAACGGGGAAAAAAATAATTTATTTCCTGCAATTCTACACATTTTGACATGGGGCGTAGAGATAATACTGCAGTTTTAAAACAAGTGTGCTGAAATTCTACACATTTTGACATGAGGCATAGAGATAATGCTGCAGTTTTAAAACAAGTCTGCTGAACTTCTACACATTTTGTCATGGGGTGTAGAGAAAATGCTGCAGTTTTAAAACAAGTCTACTGAACTTCTACACATTTTGTCATGGGGTGTAGAGAAAATGCTGCAGTTTTAAAACAAGTCTACTGAACTTCTACACATTTTGCCATAGGGTGGATAGAATACTTTATAACTAATTATATAATATTTTATAACTAATTTCATGCCATTTTAAATGTAGTGTGGGAAGAAATGTTTGCAATTTTTTAAATATATCTGAGTGAGTGTGACTAACAAAATCAATGGGGGCCCTTCTGGTTGGCAATTCGACCATAATTACTACACGTTTAGACAGCTGGCTAGATTAATTTACCAATCTCAAACATGTCAGCTGACGAGGTCTAATTGAGTGACTGTCAGTGACTGACATAGCAAGAGGGAAACTGCTGATGAACAACCAAACATCTAAATTGCATCTTGTGCATTCTACTATTCTTACTCTCAACAGTAAGTCGAGACCCTGATTGAGTAAAAAAAAAAAAAACTGTTTATGGTACAAATATATTCGAATATTAAAAAGTTATAAACTTATTTAAAAAATATAAAACAAATCCATAAATTATTAAATAGTTTGACAACCCTGTTTGTCAGCTTTTACATGATTTATAAATCTAAACTGTTTATCTTTTCCGGTGATGAAGACATGGATGTGTCATGGTATGTTGGGGTATGTAACATGGATCAACTGAGCACCTGTTATCTCCTGAATGTTTTGGTATTCAGGTCAAAACTGTCTCTTTCTGAGTACTTCTATAATGGGCAAATATGTACTGAAGGTTTTGTTCAAATCAAAAGGGGTGCTTTTCAAAAGTGATTGATTTCAAATTGATTTACTCCATAACAAACGCCTATTAGTTATATATTAGTTATATCTGACTCCACCTACATTCTTTTAGATACACTTTTTATTTTAGTCTATTTGGTAAATATTTTCTTAACTCTTCTTAACTCTTAACTCTGTTGGTTAAGGGCTTGTAAGTAAAGCATTTCACGGTAAAGTCTACACTTGTTGTATTCAGCGCATGTGACAAAGTTTGATTTGATTCAATGCATTTATAACCCTCAATTATAGAATTGACCCAAAAGTTTATATTGCCAAATTATAACTTGGTCAATAAGCTAGAAGGTTATTCTCACATCTGTGAAATCTTCCTCAGGGGAATTCAAAGCAGCCGGTGTCAGACTCCGAGTCGAGGATCTTCTGGCTGGGTCTAGTCGTGTGTCCTATCATCTGGGTCTTCTTCGTCTTCAGCACCCTCTTCTCCTTCAAGATTAAGTGGCTGGTTAGTTTTAATATAAATACTGTATATACCACTTAGCAGACACTTCTACCCAAAGTGGCTTACAGTACATTGAGTGCATGATTTATTTTTTGCCTACGGGAATTGTACCCCAACGAGCTTGGTATCGCCAGCGCCATACTCTCTCACAATGAGGTTGATCCGTGTGAAAAGTGGTGTGTCCCTGTTGTCAACGTCAACGTCTCCCTCTCCTCCACCCAGGCTGTGGTGATCATGGGCGTGGTGCTACAGGGGGCTAACCTGTATGGCTATGTTCGCTGTAAAGTGGGCAGTCGGACGAACTTGAAGAACATGGCTACTAACTATTTCGGAAGGCAGTTTCTTAAACAGGTAACTTTTCTAATGCCTAGTCTCAGAATTTCATTTCAGAAGGGTGCCCTTGAAAGCGCCCTGACACACTTCGGGAGAAGGGTGGAGAATCGGGATGCAACGTGGAAAGTCCTTCCAGAAAATGGACAAGAATGGTTTGCAATTTATTGGATCAGGATGTTATACCTAATGTTGTTTTTTTTGTTTTGTGTGTTTTTTCTCTGACAGACAATGACTAACCAAGAGGAATCATAAAGAAGAACGTCGACTCTTAAGATCTGAACATATGTTTGCATTATTCTGAATGCCGTTGTATATCTGGAGTTTTACTAGCAACTAATACTGAATAGAAATCTTTTGGGACATTGCTTACCTTTGACGAGTTTTCCCATTGTGATACCATTTCAGGAGAGAAGTAGCATCATTTGTAGATAAGGTTTTTCCACTGTAGCTCTACTGACTCAAAGCAAATCCCTTCTCTGCTTTGACGTTTTGCATATTATCCCGAGACTTTATACAATAACAATGAAATGTTGTTTCTGACTTGTATTATACAAACATGTTGCAGGGTATAATATTGATGGTTGTAAATATAGAACATCAAGGTCATGTGTTCATGTTTTTGTGCAAATACATTTATAACATTTCAAAATGACGTGTGTTTTTGAGTTATTTTGGATGTACAGCATGAGGTGCATTCTACACTACTCGTCTTTTTGGAATCTGACATCTTTAATTTTACTTAGATGTTTGGTGTCAAAGAGTAAGGCCCCCCCGAGTGGTGCAGCGGTCTAAGGCATTGCATCTCAGTGTATCACAACTGGCTGTAATTGGGTAGTCCTATAGGGCGGTGCAGAATTGGCCCAGAGTCGTCTGGGTTAGGGGAGGTTTTGGCCGTCGTTATAAAATTAAAATGTGTTCTTAATAATAAATAAAGTACACACAGGAACATCAACCCCCTCTGATTTGTAGTTTTACTTACAGGAACATCAACCCCCTCTGATTTGTAGTTTTACTTACAGGAACATCAACCCCCTCTGATTTGTAGTTTTACTTACAGGAACATCAACCCCCTCTGATTTGTAGTTTTACACACAGGAACATCAACCCCCTCTGATTTGTAGTTTTACTTACAGGAACATCAACCCCCTCTGATTTGTAGTTTTACACACAGGAACATCAACCCCCTCTGATTTGTAGTTTTACACACAGGAACATCAACCCCCTCTGATTTGTAGTTTTACTTACAGGAACATCAACCCCCTCTGATTTGTAGTTTTACTTACAGGAACATCAACCCCCTCTGATTTGTAGTTTTACTTACAGGAACATCAACCCCCTCTGATTTGTAGTTTTACTTACAGGAACATCAACCCCCTCTGATTTGTAGTTTTACTTACAGGAACATCAACCCCCTCTGATTTGTAGTTTTACTTACAGGAACATCAACCCCCTCTGATTTGTAGTTTTACTTACAGGAACATCAACCCCCTCTGATTTGTAGTTTTACTTACAGGAACATCAACCCCCTCTGATTTGTAGTTTTACTTACAGGAACATCAACCCCCTCTGATTTGTAGTTTTACTTACAGGAACATCAACCCCCTCTGATTTGTAGTTTTACTTACAGGAACATCAACCCCCTCTGATTGGTAGTTTTACTTACAGGAACATCAACCCCCTCTGATTTGTAGTTTTACTTACAGGAACATCAACCCCCTCTGATTTGTAGTTTTACTTACAGGAACATCAACCCCCTCTGATTTGTAGTTTTACTTACAGGAACATCAACCCCCTCTGATTTGTAGTTTTACTTACAGGAACATCAACCCCCTCTGATTGGTAGTTTTACTTACAGGAACATCAACCCCCTCTGATTTGTAGTTTTACTTACAGGAACATCAACCCCCTCTGATTTGTAGTTTTACTTACAGGAACATCAACCCCCTCTGATTTGTAGTTTTACTTACAGGAACATCAACCCCCTCTGATTTGTAGTTTTACTTACAGGAACATCAACCCCCTCTGATTTGTAGTTTTACTTATGGGAACTATATGGGGAGGTATTAGATAAACGTATGTGGTGTAGTTAAATCACTACTTTGTAAGTAACTCATGAGCCTGCTTAACATCAGTCATGCATGTTGGTCATAAATTATGTCCATTGCTCCACAAATGTTAGCGACACCTTGTGGTACATTTTTTGCAAGTTTTCTGCCACAACAAAGACGGCCGCTGTCCATGACCGATGTGAAGAAGACGTATAGGGAAGCGATCTCTTGTTGATTGTCCCGCCCCAGCCAATGATCATTCTAGGTGTCATTGTTATTTTTTTAATCGTTTTTTGCTAAATACATTTTCCATATTAGTAGCCTTAATTCTGTATCCACGTTTCACACGAACACTCAGGATGATCCCGACCGAGGATGCGTCTGCGAGGGAGATCTAGGACAAACCAAAGCAGGTTGGGTGCAGGTAATCAGAAGGGTCATTTCGCTAGCTTGACTTTGGTAATGAACTACTTTGACAGTTGAATTTGTCTTGTTTTCTACCATTTGTATGCATGTTATGAGTTTTTTTATCTATTTTATTTATTTATTATTTATTTTTGATTTATCCAAATGATGAGTGCACAGTAAATGTTTCCTTACAAAAAAAAGATCGCTGTTTTGAAACCGCAGTAAAAGTACAGTAACTCAAATCTGACCATAATTCCACCCTCCTGATTCCTGCTTACAAGCAAAAATTTATGCAGGAAGCACCAGTGACTAGATCAATAAAAAGGTGGTCAGATGAAGCAGATGCTAAACTACAGGACTGTTTAGTATCACAGACTGGAATATGTTCTGGGACTCCTCCAATGGCATTGAGGAGTACACCACATCAGTCATTGGCTTCATCAATAAGTGCAACGATGACGTCGTCCCCACAGTGACCGTACCTAAATACACACAACCAGAAACCACGGATTACAGGCAGCATCCGCACTGAGCTACAGGCTAAAGCTGCCGCTTTCAAGGTGCGGGACTCTAACCCGGGAAGCTTATAATAAATCCCGCTATGCCCTCCGACGAACCATCAAACAGGCAAAGCGTCAATACAGGACTAAGATCGAGTCCTACTACACCGGCTTTGATGCTCGTCGGATATGGCAGGACCTTCAAACCATTACAGTCTACAAAGGGAAGCACAGCCGAGAGCTGCCCAGTGAAACGAGCCTACCGGATGAGCTAAATTACTTCTATGCTCGTTTCGTATCAAATAACACTAAAACATGCATGAGAGCACCAGCTGTACTGGAAGACTGTGTGATCACGCTCTCCGCAGCCGATGTGAGTAAGACCTTTAGACATGTTAACATTCACAAGGCCGCAGGGCCAGACGGATTACCAGGGCGTGTGCTGAGAGCATGCGCTGACCAACTAGCAAGTGTCTTCACTGACATCTTCAACCTCTCCCTGTCTGTGTCTAATACCGACATGTTTTAAGCAGAACACCATAGTGCCTGTGCCCACGAACACTAAGGTATCCTGCCTAAATGACTACCGACCCGTAGCACTCACGTCTGTAGCCAGGAAGTGCTTTGAAAGGCTGGTCATGGCTCATATTAACACCATTATCCCAGAAACGCTAGACCCACTCCATTACCACCCCAACAGATCCAGAGGTGATGCAATCTCTATTGCACTCCACACTGTCCTTTCCCACCTGGACCAAAGGAACACCTATGTGAGAATGCTATTCATTGACTACAGCTTAGCTTTCAACACAATTGTGCCCTCAAAGCTCATCAATAAGCTAAGGACCCTGGGACTAAACACTTCCATGGATCCTGGACTTCCTGACGGGCTGCCCCCAGGTGGTAAGGGTAGGTAACAACACATCCGCTACGCTGATCCTCAACACAGTGGCCCCTCAGGGGTGTGTGCTCAGCCCCATCCTGTACTCCCTGTTCACTCATGACTGCATGGCCAGGCACGACTCCAACACCATCATTAATTTGCTAATGACACAACAGTGGTAGGCCTGATCACCGACAACAACGAGACAGCCTATAGGGATGAGATCAGAGACCTCTCCTTCAATGTGATCAAGTCAAAGGAGATGACCGTGGACTACAGGAAAAGGAGGACTGAGCATGCCCCCATTCTCATCAATGGGGATGTAGTGGAGCAGGTTGAGAGCTTCAAGTTCCTTGGTGTCCACATCACCAACAAACTAACATTGTCCAAGCACACCAAGACAGTTGTGAAGAGGGCACGACAAAACCTATTCCCCCTTAGGAGTCTGAAAAGATTTGACATGTGTCCTCAGATCCTCAAAAGGTTTTACAGCTGCACCATCGAGAGCATCCTGACGGGTTGCATCACTGCCTGGTATGGCAACTGCTCGCCTCCGACCGCAAGGCACTACAGAGGGTAGTGTGTACGGCCCAGTACATCACCGGGGCCAAGCTTCCTGCCCTCCAGGACCTCTATACCAGGCGGTATAGAGGTCAAAAAATTGTCAAAGATTCCAGCCACCCTAGTCATAGACTTTTCTCTCTGCTACCGCACGGCAAGCCGTACTGGAGCATCAAGTCTAGGTCCAAGAGGCCTCTAAACATCTTCTACTCCCAAGCCATAAGACTGCTGAACAGCTAATTAAATGGCTACCCAGACTATTTGCATTGCCCCCCCCTCAACTAACCGGTGCCTCCCCCCGCACATTGACTCTGTACCGGTACCCCCTGTATATAGCCTCCACATTCAAATCAAATCAAATCAAATTTATTTATATAGCCCTTCGTACATCAGCTGATATCTCAAAGTGCTGTACAGAAACCCAGCCTAAAACCCCAAACAGCAAGCAATGCAGGTGTAGAAGCACGGTGGCTAGGAAAAACTCCCTAGAACTCCCTACATTGACTCTGTACCGGTACCCCCTGTATATAGCCTCCACATTGACTCTGTACCAGTATCCCTTGTATATACCCTCCACATTGACTCTGTACCGGTAGCCCCTGTATATAGCCTCCACATTGACTCTGTACCGATACCCCCTGTATATAGCCTCCACATTGACTCTGTACCAGTACCCCCTGTATATAGCCTCCACATTGACTCTGTACCGTCACCCCGTATATAGCCTCCACATTGACTCTGTACCGGTACCCCCTGTATATAGCCTCCACATTGACTCTGTACCGTCACCCCGTATATAGCCTCCACATTGACTCTGTACCGGTACCCCCTGTATATAGCCTCCACATTGACTCTGTACCGTCACCCCGTATATACCCTCCACATTGACTCTGTACCGGTACCCCCTGTATATAGCCTCCACATTGACTCTGTACCGTCACCCCGTATATACCCTCCACATTGACTCTGTACCGGTACCCCCTGTATATAGCCTCCACATTGACTCTGTACCATAACACCCTGTATATAGCCTCCACATTGACTCTGTACCAGTACCCTCTGTATATAGCCTCCACATTGACTCTGTACCGTCACCCCGTATATACCCTCCACATTGACTCTGTACCGGTACCCCCTGTATATAGCCTCCACATTGACTCTGTACCGTCACCCCGTATATACCCTCCACATTGACTCTGTACCGGTACCCCCTGTATATAGCCTCCACATTGACTCTGTACCGTCACCCCGTATATACCCTCCACATTGGCTCTGTACCGGTACCCCCTGTATATAGCCTCCACATTGACTCTGTACCGGTACCCCCTGTATATAGCCTCCACATTGACTCTGTACCGGTACCCCCTGTATATAGCCTCCACATTGACTCTGTACCGTCACCCCGTATATAGCCTCCACATTGACTCTGTACCGTCACCCCGTATATAGCCTCCACATTGACTCTGTACCGTCACCCCGTATATAGCCTCCACATTGACTCTGTACCGTCACCCCGTATATAGCCTCCACATTGACTCTGTACCGTCACCCCGTATATAGCCTCCACATTGACTCTGTACCAGTACCCTCTGTATATAGCCTCCACATTGACTCTGTACCGTCACCCCGTATATACCCTCCACATTGACTCTGTACTGGTACCCCCTGTATATAGCCTCCACATTGACTCTGTACCGTCACCCCGTATATAGCCTCCACATTGACTCTGTACCGGTACCCCCTGTATATAGCCTCCACATTGACTCTGTACCGTCACCCCGTATATACCCTCCACATTGACTCTGTACCGGTACCCCCTGTATATAGCCTCCACATTGACTCTGTACCGGTACCCCCTGTATATAGCCTCCACATTGACTCTGTACCGTCACCCCGTATATAGCCTCCACATTGACTCTGTACCGTCACCCCATATATAGCCTCCACATTGACTCTGTACCGTCACCCCGTATATAGCCTCCACATTGACTCTGTACCGTCACCCCGTATATAGCCTCCACATTGACTCTGTACCGTCACCCCGTATATAGCCTCTCTGTTGTTTTACTGCTAGTCTTTAATTATTTCTTATTCTTTTCTCATACTTTTTTTAAAGGTATTTTCTTAAAACTGCATTGTTGGTTGAGGGCTTGTAAAGTAAGCATTTCACTGCAAGGTCTACACCTGTTGTATTCAGCATTTCACTGCAAGGTCTACACCTGTTGTATTCAGCATTTCACTGCAAGGTCTACACCTGTTGTATTCGGCATTTCACTGCAAGGTCAACACCTGTTGTATTCAGTATTTCACTGCAAGGTCAACACCTGTTGTATTCGGCACATGTGTCAAATACGATTTGATTTGATCCACATTTGCTATGTTACGTCTAACCCTGAGTCCAGGTTGCACCTGTAGTCAGCTGTGGCTCGTACCAAGCTAAGGTGAGTCAACGGTAAAAACACAGAAGAGAAAGAAGCCAAAAATTATACTACAAATTAGACTCCTCTTTTGTGCAGGCTAGGCTAGTCCAGATCAGATGGAATCTCTGCACTGGTATTCGACGACCTTCTATGCTCTGGACCTGAACCAGTATCTGGGCAAAAGAGACGATGAATATGACAGATTGTCTCTGCCCATAAAGTGTCCATTCATTTCCCCATTAGACAGCTAAATATTAGACAGACCTTTATATACTTCCTCAGAGCAAAACTACCTCTTTACTTCCTTCATACTGGACACAGAGACATAAACATGGTATCCATGAGTTCATCTGACTTATTGCCAAAAATCACAAAGTGTCCCTTTAATGTATTGTTTTCTGGTCAAAAACAATGCAGGTTTTTGTTTTTGTTTTTGGAGGTACGTACCGGCCTTAACAGGAAATGACTGTCCGGCGAATGTCCTGGAGGATGCAGTACACTCCTGGCACATAGCAGTTTTTGTTTTCATACAAATGAAATGTTTTAGCTACTATCTATTAAGAACTTGATTAATATTACCACTATATTGCAAACGCAATTTTCTACTAGCCCACAACGCCAATCTATTTCACTTCAACAAACACATGGGAACAACAAACCAAGTCCCCTGCGGTGGCTGATTACATATGACTGTCATCTATACTGTGTTATCGGATGAGTGCAGATACAAGAAACGATAGGATGTGGACTGTTGAAATACACCCAAGGCAGTCTGATTTAACTTCGTCTTCTTCGTTGGGGTTTTCACGGCGGACTACATCCCAATTAAAAAAAAA
The DNA here is from genome assembly GCF_002021735.2 of Oncorhynchus kisutch. NCBI lineage: Eukaryota > Metazoa > Chordata > Actinopteri > Salmoniformes > Salmonidae > Oncorhynchus > Oncorhynchus kisutch. The sequence continues at coordinate 37,851,492 of NC_034198.2, read as the reverse complement.
TGTATTAGTAATTTTTTTGTCTGATTACCCTGTTCCACTTGTGCCAGGTCCTCTGTGTTCCCTCTGAAGCGTTCCAGTGAAAGAACGGCCCTGGACCGGAGGCTCTGATAGGCTTAACGAGGGCAGTGCCACTGAACTCCAGCACATTGCCTATCGAATCCTTGTTCAAAATCAGGCTATGCAATACTAACTTTCCCCATCTCTCACTTTGTTCCTATGATGCGGTAGCTGGCTGCCGTCTAGTGTTGGTTCTGAGTGGGATGGAACAGAAGCTTTTCAGATTACCCTACGCGTGTTGTCAAATCACCAGATGAGGTAACTACAGATTGTAATGTGATTTAACACATTTTTCCTCTTATCCATTATACTGGGAGATACAGGTTTTGCCTATACAAAACGTCGGCAGAGAACTAACCTTAGATTGGCGATACTATCTTTGTTCTCGATTCGTGGGAAATGAGAAACGATAGAATGTGGACTGTTGAGATACACCCAAGGCAGTCTGATTAGCCTTCTTCTTCGCCTTCTTCTTCTTCGTTGTTTTTTTACGGCGGACTACATCCCTACATCCCCATACCACTGAACTCCAACACATTGCCTGTCAAATCATTGTTAAAAATCAGCCTATGCAATACTTTCCCCGTTTCTCACTTTAACTTTGTTCTTATGATACAGCAATGTTTTGTATAGGCAAACCTGTACCTCCCAGTATAATGGATAGGGGAAACAACGTGTTAAATCACATTATAATCTTTAACCTCTCAGGGGGAGGTGCTTCTGAAGTCAGGGGGAGGTGCTTCTGAAGTCAGGGGGAGGTGCTTCTGAAGTTGGAGGGGGGAGGTGATTCTGAAGTCAGGGGGAGGTGCTTCTGAAGTCGGGGGGAGGTGCTTCTGAAGTCAGGGGGAGGTGCTTCTGAAGTTGGAGGGGGGAGGTGATTCTGAATTAGGGGGAGGTGCTTCTGAAGTCAGGGGGAGGTGCTTCTGAAGTCGGGGGGAGGTGCTTCGGAAGTCAGGGTGAGGTGCTTCTGAAGTTGGAGGGGGGGGTGCTTCTGAAGTCAGGGGGAGGTGCTTCTGATGTCAGGGGGAGGTGCTTCTGAAGTCAGGGGGAGGTGCTTCTGAAGTCGGAGGGAGGTGCTTCTGAAGTCGGGGGGAGATGCTTCTGAAGTCGGGGGGATGTGCTTCTGAAGTCGGGGGGAGGTGCTTCTGAAGTCGGGGGGAGGTGCTTCTGAAGTCGGGGGGGAGGTGCTTCTGAAGTCAGGGGGAGGTGCTTCTGAAGTCGGGGGGAGGTGCTTCTGAAGTCGGAGGGAGATGCTTCTGAAGTCGGGGGGAGGTGCTTCTGAAGTCGGGGGGAGGTGCTTCTGAAGTCGGGGGGAGGTGCTTCTGAAGTCGGGGGGGTGCTTCTGAAGTCGGGGGGGTGCTTCTGAAGTCGGGGGGAGGTATTTCTGAAGTCGGGGGGAGATCCTTCTGAAGTCGGGGGGAGATCCTTCTGAAGTCAGGGGGAGGAGCGACAGACGAAAGTCGTGCACTAATGTGGTTTTCCAACAGCTCAGATCAATGTGGCTCAGATCAATGTGGCAGTGTTGCCATTGTTTATAAAATATATTGTTTATAATGTCTAAATCAACATGTATTGAACACCCATGTAAAATGCCCATTGTTTCACAACTTTTAACATCACAGTACAGTATGGCACCGTTCAGTAGAGTACATTAGAGTACAGAACACAATACATCACATTATACTGTACTGAACTAATACTTTACGTTTCTTTACTGTACTCTACTGTGCTGTGCTGTCCAAACTTGTGAAACACATGTCTATGAGCCAAATCAAGACCAGTCTCGGACCAGACCAAATCTGAACCCAACATAGACATCTTTCCTTGAGATTGAACAGCCACCTTAAGACAGGCAGAAACGGCATCTCTATTAGAAACCCCAGCTCCAAGCTCATGCAGCAGAAACACGTCATTGGTTCTAACGGTCGTCACGCGCCGAACTGAGCATATGCCACCTGTCAAATCAAAGGCACTCCTTCGATATAAAGTCGTTTTTGACAGAAATGACAACGTCAGTTTTTTACTTTAGTGAGATTGGAGTAACAACATGTTCTACAACTTATAGGGCCTTTTTAGATTGAGACAATTAACAACTAAGGAAGACCTCTCAAACCACAAACCCCAGCCTGGTCTACTTGGTCTGTTTCGCAAGAGTTCCCAGAAGTCTCTGGGTTTAGAAATAGATCTGTGACACCACCCGCAGATCTGGAGTCCACGGATTACGCCCATCCTCCATCCCTGTCCACAATGACCTAGCAAAACCCAAGCCTACTTCATGGTATTAGCGCTTACCGTTGCCCCTAACAGCCGTTTTGGAATTGTCTTGATTTAATTCATTCCGACTTTCATTCTGTTAAGTATAACAGAAAGGCATTCATTTCGATGGCTAGGGTTAGGGATAAGGTTTGGGGTAGGGTTAATTAAATTCAGATATTAGTTCCATTTGGTTAACGTTAGGGTTTGGGGTTGGGTTATTTAAATGAAGGCCTTCATTCCGATTGGTTAGGGTTAGTGTTAAGGTTTGGGATAGGGTTAGGGTTAATTAAATTCAGACATTCATTATGATTTATGATTTATTAAGTTCCCGAAAAAACAACTCACCAGTTTAGTTGACCTTTTAAAGGCGGGCCTTGCTAACTCATTGTGGATGGATGGTGCAGTTGTCTAAGCAGTAAAGATACGGGTTCAATCCCAGCATTCATGATTCATTAGCATTCTACATATAACCACCAGACTATAATAGCATGATAATGTCAGTCTACTGTTAATAACAAAAAAACACCATGTCATTTATAATGACTATTTAGGATGATCGTGTTGAAATACATAAATGTATATTAGCTCATTCTTTGTTTTTACACCATCTGCTCTAAACTTTGATTAGTTTGTCCGGTTAGCAACTCTTACATCATTCAAGAAGATCGAAATGCATCTTGTCATGAAACTGATTTGGGATCAAATGGCATGCATGTATGAGTCATCGATGTTTCACCTGTAAAACGTGACCAAATGATCATTCACGATTGACAGGGATTTATAATGAGGTCGGCCTGATTTTGGTGTTTTAGGATTTTCAGAAGCTTAACATTTTGGCTGGGAAATGTTAGCTGAACTTAGGTGTGCTCATGATCATTAGTCTTGCAGTTGAAAGCAATGCAGATCTTCTTCAGACACAGACACAGACACACACACACAGACACACACACACACATTATTGTAATGTCCCCAGTCATGTAAAATGACATAGTTGCAGGAAATTATTTTCGAGAAGGCCCCTTTATTCTCAGACCCACAAACCCCTCTGGTCTTCAGGTTGTTTGAGCACCGAATGTTATGACCCTCCAGTGATGTAGGGCCGAGGTTCTCAAACGTATTTTGTGATACCAAATTCATCAGGGACCCCCTTTTGTGATACCAAATTCATCAGGGACCCCCTTTTGTGATACCAAATTCATCAGGGACCCCCTTCGTTATCAGAACACAATTAGAGTTAGATGAAAATAGCATAGAAGGAGTGTTACCATGACGTCATTAGTGGACGGATGGACGAACCAAGTCTTTGGCCTTGGAAAGGAACATTTTAGGCCCCGCCTCTTGGCATCGGAGAGAAAATGTAGCCGTTTAAAAAGCCAATGCCCTGCAATTTTCTACACATTTTATCATGAGGCAGAGAGAACATGTTGCAGTTTTAAAAGGCAATGTCCTGCAATTTTCTACACATTTTGTCATGAGGCAGAGAGAACATGTTGCAGTTTTAAAAGCCAATGTCCTGCAATTTTCTACACATTTTGTCATGAGGCAGAGAGAACATGTTGCAGTTTTAAAAGCCAATGTCCTGCAATTTTCTACACATTTTGTCATGAGGCAGAGAGAACATGTTGCAGTTTTAAAAGCCAATGTCCTGCAATTTTCTACACATTTTGTCATGAGGCAGAGAGAACATGTTGCAGTTTTAAAAGCCAATGTCCTGCAATTTTCTACACATTTTGTCATGAGGCAGAGAGAACATGTTGCAGTTTTAAAGCATTTATGTAAAAAAATAAATGTAAAAAATAAGTATAATTGGTGCAGTACTGTGGATATCCTTGTGAGCCAATCATGTTGTCCAGAGTTACAAACAGAAAGGAATAATATTACATTGTATTGTATTACAAGCCTTTAAACTTATCCCTCGGCTCACCTGACAAAGTTCATTTAATTCGTCGTTGTTAGTAATATTCATTAAACAAATATTTTATGTTTGAAAGCAACATTTTGGAGTCTGGCCTCTGACCCCTAGCAGTACCCCACTTTGAGAACCCCACATGTAGGAAACAGGGTGCAATTCGGGATACACCCAACTGTCTGCTCTGTTGTTTGATTTGCTTAGGCATCTTTGAAGAGCTGACATGTAATGCCTACCAGCAGAGGGCAGCAAAACCATAGTGAATATGTTTTGTGTGTCGGCCGCATGCAATCTGTACTGATACACAGGCTTTGTCCTAAAATTGCACCCTGGTCAAAACAAGTGAATCGGGTGGGAAGAAGCCATTATCTACTGCTCACTGCTGGGTCTTCTGTGAACATATCCCAAGTATCATCCACAGGTGGAGCTGGGCTGTCCAGATCCCACCCTCTTGCGTTTTTGATTTAACCAGGCAAGTCAGTTAAGAACAAATTCTTATTTACAATGAGAGCCTACCCACCGGCCAAACCCGGATGACGCTGGGACCACTGTGCACCGCCCTATGGGACTCCCAATCACGGCCTGGAATCAAACCCGGGGTCTGTAGTGACGCTTCTAGCACTGAGATACAGTGCCTTAGATCGCTTTGCCGCTCAGGAGCCATCCAGCTTTAGATGCTCAGGAACAGGCTGGTTGTGGGAAGGCTATTAACACGCTCTGACACAGTCATGGAAAGGCCACTGCGTTTCCTGTGTGTTGTGTCTGTCCTACGTGTCAATGTTGCCACTAGATGTGGTCTCCACTGAAATACCACTTGGTATTCAGGCCATAGAATACACAGCAGCTAAGTGTGTGTGTGTGTGTGTGTGTGTGTGTTTGTTTTTGTTTTTGTGTTTGTGCGTTTATGTGTGTGTGTGTGTGTGTGTGTGTGTGTGTGTGTGTGTGTGTGTGTGTGTGTGTGTGTGTGTGTGTGTGTGTGTGTGTGTGTGTGTGTGTTTATGTGTGCGTTTATGTGTGTGTGTGTGTGTGTGTGTGTGTGTGTGGATTGATTATGTTGCCTGATTAAAAGAGACCATCTTTGTGTTATTAGTACTCTATTATTTTGTGTGTGCATGTGACTGTGGAAAAATGCAATGGCAACTGTCTTTGAGTTTTCCCAATAACCACAGGTCAGAAACACAAAGTCAATGAGAGAGAGAGAACTCCCCTGAACTTTCATCCATTAGTGTGGAATCTGGGATCCCCTGGACGTGATCAATGGAACAGGTATGGTAATGAGAAGTACGGCTAGCATCGCCCTAGCGTGAGAATGCTGCTCTTCCAACAAGACGCCTGAGGTTCACTGGCAGTCTCTTCCACACAGCTGTGTGTGTGTGTGTGTGTGTGTGTGTGTTGGTGTGTGTGTGTGTGTGGATTGGCGTAAGGGTAGTCAATGAACGAAAAAGGCCTGTCGTGCAAGCGAGCCTTTCCATGTCTTGACAGCAGGTGTTACCAAGAACCACGGATGAAATGCAGGGCTGTAGCTTTTGGGACTGGACTGCTTTACAGCCAAATCCGTGCAAGAAGGCATTTGTATATCTAAGGCTGTGTTTAGACAGGCAGACTATTTTTTTTTCTCTTCTTTTTGTCCAATCAAATCAGCTCTGAAAAAAGATCTGATGTGATTGGTCAAAATACCAATTAGTGGGAAATAGATAATAAATGGGGTGGCTGTGTGAACACAGCCTTCATCAGTATCTGCACCATCCCGATCTGCCCACAACCCCTCCCCCAAAACTCCCTCTTATGCCACCCTCAGGCCTCTTATGCCACCCTCAGGCCTCTTATGCCACCCTCAGGCCTCTTATGCCACCCTCAGGCCTCTTATGCCACCCTCAGGCATCTTATGCCACCCTCAGGCCTCTTATGCCACCCTCAGGCCTCTTATGCCACCCTCAGGCCTCTTATGCCACCCTCAGGCCTTTTATGTCACCCTCAGGCCTTTTATGCCACCCTCAGGCCTCTTATGCCACCCCCAGGCCTCTTATGCCACCCTCAGGCCTTTTATGCCACCCTCAGGCCTCTTATGCCACCCTCAGGCCTCTTATGCCACCCTCAGGCCTTTTATGCCACCCTCAGGCCTCTTATGCCACCCTCAGGCCTTTTATGCCACCCTCAGGCCTCTTATGCCACCCTCAGACCTCTTATGCCACC